>NC_137090.1:50615087-50625087 GCF_951640355.1 Cnephaeus nilssonii
TCCACACACCTCCCTCCACACACCTCCCTCCACACACCTCCCTCCACACACCTCCCTCCACAGACCTCTCCTTTGGGCACTAGGGCAACAGTGAACAAAACGGAAACCCCCTGCCCAGGTGGGCTGGCCGGCCACTGAGCAATCCCAGCCTGTTCCTGTTCTTCCCCCGCAAAACCACCTAAGGCCCAGGCCTTCCCGAGAGCCGGCCGCCTTGTGAGGCTGAGAGCTCACAGTGGGGAAATGTTTTCTTCTGAAACCAAAGACCTCGCTGTTTTAGCTGGGGAAGGGGATCGGGATGATGAATATCCAAGTTCCCTTAAGTTTTTACAATATTTTCAAACAGTTGGTCCCTCACTCCCCCACCCAGGGGCTGGCAGGAGAGGTGAGAGGAAAAATCTGGGATCTCCCTGGTTAGTTCTGGCCAACGTCTGGGCAGGAGAAGGGCTGTTTGGCATCCACCTCTCCTGCCCTGGGTGGTAGAGGGCACGGCACAGGGTGGCCCGGCCCGGCCCTTGGCCCTGTAGGGGCTGAGTTGGGTGCTGCCCGCCACCTGTGACGAGACCAGTTCTCTCCCTGCCTGCTTTTGAGCTGCACCACCTTTGATCTCTGCTCTCTGTGGCTTTCTCAGCCGTCTGTCTGTCCACCCTTCTTGGCTGGACGGCAGGAGGCCACCAGATGATACACCTAGGCTCCCTCTTCTGGGGCTGGGCTCCAGAGGAGAAACCTCGACCTCTCTGTAACCTCTCACCCTTGCCCTGCACCCCTCCCATGCCAGGGCACCTGCAGGCCCCGGCCTCCACTGTGTCTCCGCATCTGAGTATGCTAGAAGAGGCGGGCGTGCGGGTGCGTCCCTGAGCAGGGAGGAGGCAAGGCCCTGGATTCACAGGGCTGTGGCTGCAGGCAGGCTGGGGGAGGGGACACTGGAATGAATGGGAAACCGAGAAGGCCGGGCAGCCGGAAGGGAAGAAAGAAATGGGGAGGAGGCACAGGGGGAGGGAGGAGGAGAGAGGAGAGGAGAAGGCAGGAGAAGGGAACACACGGGGAAGAAGGAATGGGTGAGTAGGGGGGAGGGCACCAGAGCTCCCAGTGTGGGAGGCTCTGCCCCGGCTCTGCATCCGCTGGCTCAGTCCTAGGTCCAGAGGGCTCCCCTGGACCCTGGGTTACGACCAAGGTCACCCACACCCAGCACATTGGCCTGGCTGGGATCCTGTCACAGCCACAGAGCAGTTCACGGAGCCATGTGCCTGCCTGGTGCCCAGCAGGCCCAGGTGACTTGTGGGCCTGTGCCTGCTTTCGGAGGCACCCCCGGGGCTCGCATCCACACTCTTGGCCAGGAAGCCACCAAGAGGCTGGGGGCAGTGATGTGGCTAAGGCCCCTCTGAGCCAGTACCCCTGACCCCAACCACGGCCTGACCCCTGCCCTCTGCCATGAATGGACTTCTGACCCCAGCGATAGTACCTAGCCACACACCAACATCTGGCCCCTGCTACAGACTGACCTCTGACCCCAGCCCCAGTCTGAGCCTGAACCCCGATGCTACAGTGGTGACCATCCATGGATATATTCCCGCAGGGACCATGAGGGAAGCTCAGAGCCATCCCACCATTGAGATAAAACCGCATCAGCCCGGCACCCGGTCCACACTGACCTCAGGGGCCCGTGGTGACTGAGGAGGCCGAGGCCACTGGCTCTTTCCCAGGGCACAGTCCAGAGCCTGGGTCAGCACAGCAGGCCGGACGCACACCCAGCACGCCCGAGTCAGGCGGACCTACACCCACAGTCAGAGCCACAGGCCCAGCCCGACACCCTCACACGCACAGACATGCAGACACACTAGGTGACATGCGCAGGTGCCAGCACATGTGCGCCAAGCAGACACCAACCTAGACATGCACCCAAGCACACGCAGACTACCCACCCTGCCCTTCTCACTGGGCCACACAGCCCCCACCTAGGCCCAGTGTGTCCCCAGGTGCCTGAGGGGGGGATGCTGTCGCCCCCTCCCTTCCTCTCCTGAGAGGCGGGGGAGCCCCAGGCCCTCCCCGGCTCCAGGCTTCCTCTGCTTGCCTGGAAGGGAACCTCATGAGAGTTTCAGCTTTACTCCCTCCCCCAGACTCAGGGCTGCAGCACCCCCAGCTTTCCAGAGGGGCCCCGGGCACACAGTAGGTCTGAGAGATCAGCACAGGCATGAACACACATGCTCCCCTAGGTGGAACTGCGTGGCACACCATCTGTCACACACTCACAAAATTAAACGCACGCATGCGCTAATATGCACACAGGAGACGTAACAGGGACATGGACACATGTAAATGTGACACAGATGCACACTTACGGGCACGCACGGGCTCCTCTGTGAGAGTTCACACGCACCTGCCCACACCTGGGTGGCAGCTCCCCAGCACAGGGCTGAGTGCTGCTGGGAATCTCCGGGCGGCTCACCCGCTCTTCCAATGACCCCCCCGCCCCGTCCCAGCTCAGCTCAGAGCTCCGCAGCCTCGGCCCTCCCTCGGCCTGGTGGTACCCAGGATGCTGGTTAGTCCATGGCTCCTCCTGGCCCCAGCCCTCAGCCCTAGGAAGGTGAGGCCCTGGAGCCTCCCGAGAGCTGCGGCTCCAGCCTGAACCTGGGCCGGTTGACTAGCTCCCTCCCTGCTAAGGGAGGCCCGTGCCTGGCCTGAGAGAGACCTGGGCTGCCTCTCCTGGGCAGGGAGACCCTGCGTCTCAAGGAACATGCGAATGGGAGGCTGTCTTCAGGGGCCTGTGTCTGTGGCCACTGCTGACAAAAAGGGGGCTTGGTGTGGGAGGGACATTCGTGTGCTGTGTGAATTTTTACCATCAGAGTATGAGGAGCGGGGAGGGGAGCTGGAGGAGGGGAGGAGGGCAAAAAGGGGGACAGGGGGGAGGACATTCTTGTTCTTGTGCTCGTCTTCCTGGTTTGGCTTTATCCCAAAATTTCCTGGTGGAACCCAGGTGATGTACCACGGATCATAGGGGTGGCTTATACAGATGGCGCTGACTCTGCCAAGCACGCCCCACGGAATCCTGCTAGCAATGCCGCGGAGGTGGTCTTTGCCCGTCTTAGAGATGTGGAACCTGAAGCCCAAAGAGCAGAGAGGCACAGGCCTGCGTGACTTCCGGTCCAGCGGAGGCCCTGCCCGCTGGTGAGCTTTCCATGGAGCTGTTCTCCGCCTGGATGCCCGCCCGCTCAGGGCAGGCCAGCCCTGCATATGTGTGGAGGGAAAGAGCAGGCCTGGTTTCAGATGCCCACTGGGCTCTCCAGGAGTTCCTGGGGGCGAAGTCATGGTTCCCACCCTCCCCACTCACCCTAAACAAGGACAGGCGCTGCCCCTGCCAGCCCCAGTGCAAGGATAGCTCTGTGGCCTCCTGGCTGTGTGTCCCTGGACAGCTCCACACCCTCTCTGGGCCCAGTGTCCACAGCTGAGAAGAGGGACAATGTTTCTGCTCCTGCTTACCTCAGGCGGCAGGAGGGGAGGGGCATGATCTGGGCTGGAAAACAGACTTGTAAGCCCTGTGATAGCTCCTCCTCAGACTTAGCAAAAAGCTCCCGGTCTAAGCCCAGAACACTCCCAACCCAGCACCCAGACGCAGCTGTACGTACAGACAGGACCCTTCACTCGACAATCTGCCAGTGCCAAAGCCAAGTCCAACCGACCACAGCCGGCACGTCCTTCCCGGCTTGTTTCCACGCATTCTGCGGAGGGACGGTGGCCTCCACCCCCTCCCGAACCGTGCGACGAGCGCGTCGTACCCGTTTCCCATCGGATTTCTGAGTCTCCATTTGTTCACACGTAAACTGGGAGAAGAGCAAGGCCTGGGCGTGCCGAGGGGAGTGCGTGACAGTGGCGGCTGGTCACGGCTGGCTCTGTGGACAGTCACCCTCCTGGCCCGTGGAGAGGCCTGTTTTCAATCTCTGGGAAAGTATCAAACACCAACCTCACAGTCACAGGCTGAATATTTCATGTGGAAATCCTACTGGGGGCACTGCTGGGGCACCCCCCCCCCCCCCCCCCGTGTCCCCGGTGCCGAGGGACTGCCGATACCACACGAGTTCTGGGCTACTAGATTTTCTGAGTCCTTTACAACCTCCCAAGACCAAAGCGGGGAGGGGTTGGGGCAGGGAGGTGTGTGGGTGCCCCAGCCGCAGACCCAGAAACGGGCTCGGAGAAGGAGCTCAGGAGGAAAGCAAATGGCAGGCGGATTTCACCTCCATATAAGGAAGAGCCTGCGAACAGGCACGGCTCCCAGAAATGGGGTGAGCGAGCGCCCCGCCTGGGGTGCCGAGGGCCGTGGGGAAGGGGGAGCAGGGAAAGGTGATCTTTGGGGGGAGACGTCAGGCAGACAGCTCAGACACAGACGGAGATGGGACCCCAGGGCCTCTGGCTCTGTGACCGGGCCCAGGCCCTGCGAGCAGGGGTGGAACTGCAGAAGGTGGGCCCTGGGCCCGAGCGCACTGCTGCCGAACGCCCAGCGGATGGACAGCCCTGGCGGCTGGAGGCGGCCCCTCCCGGTCAGTCCCCGGCCATCCTCCCCGTCACAGAGCAGTTACTTCTTAGAGAGAAAGGCCTACATTTAATGTTAAAGTCGGAAAGTACATGAACGTACAAAGGGAACATGAACCCAGGAGTTAGTTTCCTGGGCGTCTGCAGGTGGATCTGGTTAGACCTCCTGGTGTGCTCTGACCTTTCGAGTCTAAAGCTTTGGTATGGAGGTGCAATCCACTCTTTTCAAGGTTCTTGGTGTCCTCGGAGCGTGCAGCTCCCACCTCTAACTTCAGAACACGTCCATGCCCCAGACCCCGGGCCACGCTCAGCCCGGCTCCCCGCTCCTCACACCGCAGCCCACAGCCGTCACCACTCACTCGGCGCCTGGCCTGTGGGGACCGGTGCGGCCTGTGGGGACGGGTGCGGCCTGAGGGGACCGGTGCGGCCTGTGGGGACGGGTGCGGCCTGAGGGGACCGGTGCGGCCTGTGGGGACGGGTGCGGCCTGTGGGGACGGGACGGGTGCGGCCTGTGGGGACGGGTGCGGCCTGTGGGGACGGGTGCGGCCTGTGGGGACCGGTGCGGCCTGTGGGGATGGGTGCGGCCTGTGGGGACGGGTGCGGCCTGTGGGGACGGGACGGGTGCGGCCTGTGGGGACGGGTGCGGCCTGTGGGGACGGGTGCGGACTGAGGGGACCGGTGCGGACTGAGGGGACCGGTGCGGCCTGTGGGGACGGGTGCGGACTGAGGGGACGGGTGCGGCCTGTGGGGACGGGTGCGGCCTGTGGGGACGGGTACGGCCTGTGGGGACGGGACGGGTGTGGCCTGTGGGGACGGGACCGGTGCGGCCTGAGGGGACGGGACCGGTGCGGCCTGAGGGGACCGGTGCGGCCTGAGGGGACCGGTGCGGCCTGTGGGGACGAGTGCGGCCTGTGGGGACGGGTATGGCCTGTGGGGACGGGTGCGGCCTGTGGGGACGGGACGGGTGCGGCCTGTGGGGACGGGACCGGTGCGGCCTGTGGGGACCGGTGCGGCCTGTGGGGACGGGACCGGTGCGGCCTGTGGGGACCGGTGCGGCCTGTGGGGACGGGTGCGGCCTGTGGGGACGGGTGCGGCCTGTGGGGACGGGTGTGGCCTGTGGGGACCAGTGCGGCCTGTGGGGATGGGTGCGGCCTGTGGGGACGGGTACGGCCTGTGGGGACGGGTGCGGCCTGTGGGGACGGGTGCGGCCTGTGGGGACCGGTGCGGCCTGAGGGGACGGGTGCGGCCTGTGGGGACCTGTGTGGCCCTCTCCAGCCTCGGGGGCCGCCCGCCCCTCAGCCCTCAGGGCAGCCAGAGGGAGCTGCTGAGACCCACGTGAGCTCGCACCCCTCCCTCAGAGCCCTCCCCAGCTCCGCCTCACACGCGAGTGAAAACCTAACTCCCAGGGCCTGCAATCCCTGTGCCCGGCCCGCTGCCTCTGGGCCTCCTCTCCTCCCGCTCTGCCTGCAGCCCCTCTGGCCCCTCGGCCTAGAACACTGCTTGCTGGGCCTGCCTGGCCCCACGGTCTCCTTCTTCAGGACACTGCCGGCCTGACGCATCCTCTGTCCGCTGGCCTTCCCTCCAAGGCGGCTGATGCCCTGTGGGCGCCAGCACAGCCATGCCTCAGGAACGTCCGCACTGTGCCCAGTGACAGAGACACCGGCAAAGGGAGCCCGGCGCCCGGGATGGACAGTTAGGGCTGGCGGCCCTGCCCCCACACGTGCAGCCCGAACCACACTGCCCGTTGTTAGCGGAACCAGGAGGGACCCATAAAAATCCCAGTTCGGCTTCTCTTGGAAACACGGACCTGGCCAAGCAGGGCTGTACCCGCAGGACAGCGCCCGCAGGCACTGCGGGGCGGGGCGGGCCCGGGGCACTGGGCTGGAGGGCTGCTCGGCCAGGCGGACCCTCGGCGGGCATGAGGCTGCAGGGACCTAGGAGATGAATGTCTTGCTGCTTCTCAGAGGTGCCCCAGACATTGTTGGGGGGGGAGGGACGGGGGAGGGGAAGCAGCTTCCCTCAAGTAGAGATATGAGCCCTCCCTGTGGAGGCTCCCGAAGGACCCCCGCCTCCTCGCCCCGCCTTTCCCTCCTGGGCTCACCAGGCTCCCTGCCAGCCCTGCAGCGACTGTGTCCTGTGCCTGCTCTCAGCCTCACCCCAGGCTTCCAAGAGGCTCTGCCCATTGCCCCGGGCCCATCCCAGCCCCCACACCTTGCCAGCGGCAGGAGGACAGGGGTGTGGCCCCCAACTCCACACTCCACCCAGGCCACAGGGTGAATGAAGAGCACCCGCCTGGGGGCCAGGAGGAAATAAGGGGTAACCCATGCCTCTAGAAGGGTCCGACTTGAGTCACACTCAGTGCCCACACACACTCGTTATCGCCCACAGTGCGCTGTGCACAGGGCCAAGCGGGGGAAGGCCCACATGGAGACGCAGGTCCAGAGAGAAGGCAGGAGGCGGGAGGCTGTGCTGCTGCGTTGAGCCTGTGAGCGTGTGCGTGTGCGTGTGCGTGTGCGTGCTCACACTGGTGAAGGAGGCTCCACAGCGGGCAGTGTTTTCCTGGGGCCTCAGTCTCCGCACCTGCGCACAAGGCTTCCCAATCACCAGCCTCTATCCCCAGAGCCGGGCGCCCCCACCCCGGAGAGGTTCCCTGTACTTCTTGGGCCCTGCCTTCCCATCCATCAGGACTGCATTCCTGTGAGTCATTCTGCAAACAAACCCGGGGAGGGAGACGAGGGAACAGGAGAGGGAAGAGGGGAGGCTGGATACAAACCTGGCCCTGTCTCCTCCCTTCCGCCTGCTCTCCCTCAGCACCCCTGCCAGGTATACATGGGCCCCCCACCGGGAGAGTTGTAGACTAAGTGTCTGGTCAGCCTGTACCATGGACTTGCTGTGTGACCTTGAGCAAGACCCTTGCCCTCTCTGGGCCTCTGGAGAAAATAACCTTGAAGGTCCCCATTACAGAATGCACGAGCTTCTGAGGGGGCTGTCAGTCTCCAATGAGGCAAGGAATGGGAGGAAGGTGTGCCCGGGGTCCTGGAAGCAGCCTCTGCCCACTTCCTTGTCTCAGTTTCCCTACTTCTGAAACGAGGAGAGGGCAAGCCCGTGGTAGGCACAGGGGACAGGGGCTCATCTGCCAGGTGAAGCTGGGCAGGGGCCAGAGCACAGGCAGAACACCTTGTGCCAATCCCAGGGCCCAGGCCAGCTGCCAGCACAACACAAGGCCATCGAGACCCGCACTGAGGCCAGCGGGCAAGCATTTCCTGGGGGCCGGGGGCACCAGGGCCTCTGGGCAGACCCCAGCTCCAGGGGTGGGGATGAGACAGCACTGAAAAAGAGGAATCCCACACCAGCAGTGGGGAGGAGCCTCTGCTGTGGCTCTGTGCACATGTGTGTCCATGTATGCGTGTGATCATGGGACAGGTTCCCAGGTGGCTATTTTTCCATGAAAAGCTGGCTTCTGAGTCATGGTCCCTGTGACAACCACCTCTGACCGGTGGTGTATGCAACAGCTGAGTGTCTGTGCACATGAGTGTGTATGTGCTCGTGTCCTCAGAGCCCTGAAGCAAGTGTGTCCGTGATTGTGTGGCAGAGGGCTGGCTGGCAGTGGAGAGCATGAGCAAGGTGTGTGGGTGTCGTGAATGTGACTGCAAACAGCAGGAAGAGAGTGTGAGTGTGTGTGTGTGTGAGTGTGTGTGTGAGTGTGAATGTGTGTGTGAGTGTGAATGAGTGTGTGAGTGTGAATGAGTGTGTGTGTTTGTGAGTGTGTGAGTGTGAGTGTGTGAGTGTAAGTGTGTGTGTGAGTGTGTGTGTGAGTGTGTGTGTGAGTGTGTGTGTGTGAGTGTGTGTGTGTGTGTGAGTGTGTGTGTGTTGCTGTACGCCACAGTGGGCTGGCATTAGGAGTGAGAGTGTGTGTGTGTGTGTGAGTGTGTGTGTGTGTGTGTGAATGTGTGTGTATGTGTTGCTGTACGCCACAGTGGGCTGGCATTAGGAGTGAGTGTGTGTGTGTGTGTGTGAGTGTGTGTGTGTGTGTGTGTGTGTGAATGTGTGTGTATGTGTTGCTGTACGCCACAGTGGGCTGGCATTAGGAATGAGTGTGTGTGAGTGTGTGAGTGTTAATGTGTGAGTGTGTGTGTTTGTGAGTGTGTGTGTGTGAGTGTATGTGTGTTGCTGTACGCCACAGTGGGCTGGCATTAGGAGTGAGAGTGTGTGTGTGTGTGTGTGTGAGTGTGTGTGTGTGTGTGAATGTGTGTGTATGTGTTGCTGTACGCCACAGTGGGCTGGCATTAGGAATGAGTGTGTGTGAGTGTGTGAGTGTTAATGTGTGAGTGTGTGTGTTTGTGAGTGTGTGTGTGTGAGTGTATGTGTGTTGCTGTACGCCACAGTGGGCTGGCATTAGGAATGAGTGTGTGTGAGTGAGTGTGTGAGTGTTAATGTGTGTGTGTGAGTGTGTGTGTTTGTTTGTGTGTGAGTGTGAGTGTGTGAGTGTTAATGTGTGTGAGTGTGTGTGTGTGAGTGTGTGTGTGTGTGAGTGTGTGTTTGTGTGTGTGTGAGTGTGTGTGTGTGTGAGTGAGTGTTAATGTGTGTGTGTGTGAGTGTGTGTTTGTGTGTGTGAGTGTGTGTGTTTGTGTGTGAGTATGTGAGTGAGTGTGTGTGTGTGAGTGTGTGTGTGAGTGTTAATGTGTGTGAGTGTGTGTGTGTTTGTGTGTGTGTGAGTGTGTGAGTGTGTGTGAGTGAGTGTGTGAGTGTTAATGTGTGTGAGTGTGTGTGTGTGTGAGTGTGAGTGTATGAGTGTGTGTGAGTGTGTGTGTGTGTGTGTGTTGCTGTACGCCACAGTGGGCTGGCATTAGGAATGAGTGTGTGTGAGTGTGTGAGTGTTAATGTGTGAGTGTGTGTGTTTGTGAGTGTGTGTGTGTGAGTGTATGTGTGTTGCTGTACGCCACAGTGGGCTGGCATTAGGAGTGAGAGTGTGTGTGTGTGTGTGTGTGAGTGTGTGTGTGTGTGTGAATGTGTGTGTATGTGTTGCTGTACGCCACAGTGGGCTGGCATTAGGAATGAGTGTGTGTGAGTGTGTGAGTGTTAATGTGTGAGTGTGTGTGTTTGTGAGTGTGTGTGTGTGAGTGTATGTGTGTTGCTGTACGCCACAGTGGGCTGGCATTAGGAATGAGTGTGTGTGAGTGAGTGTGTGAGTGTTAATGTGTGTGTGTGAGTGTGTGTGTTTGTTTGTGTGTGAGTGTGAGTGTGTGAGTGTTAATGTGTGTGAGTGTGTGTGTGTGAGTGTGTGTGTGTGTGAGTGTGTGTTTGTGTGTGTGTGAGTGTGTGTGTGTGTGAGTGAGTGTTAATGTGTGTGTGTGTGAGTGTGTGTTTGTGTGTGTGAGTATGTGAGTGAGTGTGTGTGTGTGAGTGTGTGTGTGAGTGTTAATGTGTGTGAGTGTGTGTGTGTTTGTGTGTGTGTGAGTGTGTGAGTGTGTGTGAGTGA
>NC_137090.1:50627587-50820087 GCF_951640355.1 Cnephaeus nilssonii
AGCCCAGGCAGGGGCCCCCTTCCTAAGGCCCAACAGGCTCCAGATCAGGCCTCGACCACAGCTGGCCCAGAGGAGGCAGATCAGGGCCACAGTGAGGCCGGGGCCTGGAGGGTATGGGGTGGGAGGAGCCTCAGCTGTGCGGGAAGGCGTCCTGGAGGGGGGGGGGCAGCCAGGGGTGCTCGGCAGCTGCTCCAGGTAGGACTGGAACACCCCCTGGGGGCCCGCATGTTGGGCAGCCGCAGGGGGTGGGGGGTCAGCTTACAGGCAAAAGGGAGCAGTGGTGACCAGAGCTGAAGGCCAGGAGAGCGGGGCCCCTGGGCGTGTGTGATGAGAAGAAAGTCAGGGCAGGGGCACCGGGCAGGGCAGGGGGTTCCTGAGTGTGTGGGAGACCAAAGCAGAGGAGCCTGCCCTGACCACGACACAGCTAGAGGGCAGCGCAGGCTCAGCGAGCCCCAGTCAGCTCCCAGCTGCCCCCCCACCGGGACATGGACCCCATCCTCTTCCCAGGACACCACCGGCCCTCCATCAGTGGCACTGTTGTTACAGCGACGGTTCCAGGCTGTCGGCTACTCTTCGGATGTAAGTCCCTTTCGCTCACTAGGACTCCGTCTTCCCATCTGTACAATGGAGTGCTCTGACCCACTCTGCACCTGATGGTAGGAAAGGGCCCACAGAGAACACTAAGATAAAGTGCCCCCTTGCTACCTGGAGTGAAGACAGTAGGGTTCAACTCCACATGCCAGCAGTCACAAAGCTGACATGTTCCGGGTGTTTCCACATGGGCAGAGAGAATGGGCTTCAGCCAGTTAACTGGCACCCAGCCCGGGCAGGGACCCGGTCTCCAGACGCTGGGCCCTTGTTCTGCATCCTCACCTGTCTGCAATCCCTTGTTATTAGAAGGGGAATATGGGTAAGAGACGGTCACCAGTGAGGGACAGGGGCGTGGGGGACTCGAGGAGTCCCTGAGGCTCAACTGTGCTGAGCGAGAAGCTGCCTGGGGCCGTCCCAGCAGCTGGGCAAGGAGGTGTGGCCATTCACCACCCGGCCAGGTCCTGCCGCAGCGACACTCAGGTTTCACCGTTCTGTATTGGGGGGCTTTTCACCTAGTCCCCCCAGTCTCACCTTTGAGAGAAGCCCAGGTGGAGGATGGGAAGATATAAAGCCAGTTGCTGGTGGGTACTTATACTGGTAGAGAAAAAAGAGGCTTGCAAAGCTTCCCAGAGCTCACGGGGAGGGCGGCTCCCACCCCGCGGCCACCTCCAGGACAGGGGCACGTGGAGAGGACCACAGGCTGAGGAGGCGCCGGGCGGAGAGGACCACAGGCTGAGGAGGCGCCGGGCGGAGGGAGGAGGGCACAGGGAAGCGCAGGACGGAAGAAGGAGGCAGACAGGACGGCAGGGGCAAGGCCGAGGAGGTCGGCGGGATGGGGTCCGCTTGCCCAGATGGCTGCAGCCGCTGAGGCCTGGCCAGCCGCAGGGAACTTGCTCCTGGCCTCTGCGCTCTGGGCTCCAAAACCAGCTGGGAGCGCGCCTCTGCGGCCTGCGCCTCACCTGGAAGGGAGCACGGTCCTGGCCGGCTGGAGGCCTCTCAGAGCCCCCTCCCGCTCGCTGGGCACAGGGCCCTGGCCACCAGGCGGCCTGCGGCACATTCGCCTCTGGGCTGTGCAGAGCCATGCCCTCTGCCCGCAGCGCCCTCCGCCCACAGCCCCAGGCCCACCTCCCTCCCTCAGGGCTTTGGCTCCCAGGTTACCTGCTCAGGAGGCCAGCCTGATTCCCCCATTTAAAAGAGCAGCTTCCTCAACTCCTGAGCCTCTTCCCTGCTGTATTTTCTCTCATCACATTTAGCACCTTCCAACACTCTTTGAGTGCGGTCTCCTAGGAGGAGGGCGGGGTCCCGGCTCTGTTCACTGATGTGCACTTAGAATGGCACAGAGTATGGGCTCAATAAGTGTGTGTAAATGAGTAAAACACAGTTATTCAAGACAGGAAAGCCTCCCTTTGAATGGTGAAATCTTAAAAAAATAAGTCCCCTGCAGGAATTCCCTTCTTCTTCTTTAGTGAGAGGCACACGGAAGTAACATGGCCCGGCCCGCGTGGCTCTGGCTGAGCGTTGACCCACGAACCAGGAGGTCAGGGTTTGATTCCCAGTCAGGGCACAGGCCCAGGTTGCCGCCTCAATCCCCAGAAGGGGGCGTGCAGGAGGCAGCCAATCAATGATTCTCTCATCACTGATCTCTCTCTCTCCCTCTCCCTTCCTCTTTGAAATAAATAAAAATATGTGTTTTTTAAAAAGAAACATGTGCTCCCCTCCCAGCTTAGGCCTCACCCCAAGCCAATGGTTCGCTCTTGGGCGGGAAGGTGGTGGTTCTCATTTCCCTTCAGTGTTCAGCCCACTAACACCGCTTCCTGGACATCTCCCCTGGCGTCACTCCTGCACAGGCTCCGCTTTGATTCCCCAGCCTCCCCGGCACTGTGCAGGGCGTCCCTGTCCAGCCCACAGCTCCCCCAGGCGGCGGCTGCTGCCCTCAGCCACCACCGCCCCCCCCCGCCCCCCCCCCCCCCCCCCCCCCGCGCCTGCGCTTCCTCTTCAGACCTGTCAGGTTTCTGCCACGCGGACCCTTGGCCCGGCTGCAATCTGGTCTCCCTGCCTCCGACTGCCGGTCTTTCCTTTTACCCACGATTTATCCTCGTCTTTCAGCCGGAGCACTGGGCCAAAGGCCAGTCTCCCTCTCGCCTGGCCCTGTGTCGCTGGCCTGACCCTACTGCCCAGGTCTCTGCCACTTCTCGGCCTTGGTTCCTCCCCTCGGCCCGGGCTCTGCAAGTCTGACGCCCACCCCACCCTTCCAGTGTCCCCGCCTCGGGGCCCCACCGGGGAGCCCATGCCCGGCCACTCTGCAGAGCACCCCCAGCTCCCACAGCCTGTGGGCTCCCCGGGGCCTCGGAACAGATGCTCTAGAGACACTTGCCAAAGGAATGAATGAACGAGCGCTGTGAACCAACAGCGAGCAGGTGAGGAGATGAGTGAGGTTCCCGGTGAAACTCTGGAGCCCCGTCAGCAGTCAGCCCGGCGTGGGCCTCCTCTCAGCTCATGGCTCCCCTGCTGGGCCCTGACGGTCACGCGTGGACAATGATGACGGCGCCTGACAGCCATGATGGATTAGGCAGGGGGCTTTGTTGCTGTAGCAAAACCCTCAAATCTCAAGGGCTTAAGACAACAAAAGTCTGTTTCACGTTCACACCTCACCTCCTGGGAGCTGGCAGGGAGGCTGCTCAGAGACAGGCCCCTGGGGGATGCGAGGCTCATTGGCCAGAACTGGTCACATGACCTCACCTGCCCCAGCTGGAGCTGTCCAGGAAGCACCGTCCTACATCCTACCGTGGGCTTGGGAGGATAAGGAATGGGACATTTTAGCCAAAAGTTCTAGGGACACCTCTAATAGCACCCCCGCAGGCAAGAGGCCACCTCCCCAGTGCTCCTGTGCTCTGGACGGGACGTGCCGTTTCACTTACTATTTGGTATTATTCTAAGGCCAATGCTATGAATATGTCCATTTTCCAGATGAGACAACTGAAGGCCAGACGGGGAGGCACTTGCCAAGGTCACACACTTGTAAGCGAGGCCAAGACTGGAACCCCAGCTGTGCAGGCCCAGCCTCCTGCGCCCTGCCTGGCACAGGCTCCCCCTCCTCCTCCAGGCTGGCTGAGGCCCAGGACTGTGGGGCACAGGGATCCCCAGTGAGGCCGTCCTGGCTGCCCCTCCCCCCAGAAGAGCCTCCTCACACCGCACAGCCCACTCCAGCTTCTCCCAAGCAGCACTGGTGGTGTGGAGGGCAGTCCCAAATGTCACGGAGGGAGACGCTGAGACTCAGGGGCGCAGGGCGGGGCTATGCGGGACTGAGATGAGATCATGAGTCTCTCCCCCGTGGCCTGAGTGTCCCCAACTGCCAGGACAGCACTGGGGGTCCTGGGGCACGCTCAGCCTCTGTCAGGGACCCTCTGCAGTGACAGCGGTCATGCGCACCCCACCTTCCTGGCAGGCAGGTCCGTGGAAAATGTCCCCAGTGCCTGGCCCAGCAAACCCGTGGTCCTGACTGCTGGGGGTCACCCTCTGAGGAGTCGGGCTGAGGCCCTCCCCTGGCACCTCAATACCCCAGGAACAGCCCCAGAGGGCCGGGGGGAGACACATCTCTACCCGAAGGATCCACATGTGGGATATCTGAGAACAAGGCTGCCACGTGGAGTCTGTGCGGACCGGCGTGGACCAGAGAGAAGAGGTCCAGAGTTGAAAACCGACCCCTGGAGTGGAGCCCAGCTCTGCTCGTTGGCCTGGCCTTCTCTGAGCCTGTTCTCTCGTCTGTTATCCTTAAGAGGACAAATGGCGTCCCTGATGCCTGACACACGCAGGTGCTCCACAGCACTGTGGCTTTGATTGTTCCTGATGCTGTTTTGTGCCCACCGAGCCCTCCCTTCCCACCCCCCTGAGCAGCGGACCAGGCAGCATCTTGTAGCTACAGGGGCGCCACACAGGAAGCACCCGCTCTGCTGTCCTCCACGGCCCTCCCAAAGGCTCCCCGCCCAGGAGCTCGTCAGAAAGAGCTGCCAGCTGCATCCCAGCCCCCTCAGCGTCCATGCCCCAGGCAGCACCCCTGGCTGGCTGGCCAGCCCCAGCAGCCCCGCCTCCGCCTCCTCTGAACCCACTCTTTGTCCGGAAGCCTGGAATTCCCACGTCTCCTTCCCCCTAATCCCTGCCCACAGCTCCTGGGAGTGGAGGCGGAGAGGCAAAGTGGGGAACTCTGTGCGCAGCTCACTCCAGTCGCCCAGCCCACACACATGTACTGAGCACCTACTCCTGCAAAGCATCATGCCTACCACCAGGAGAGAGCGCTGAAATGGCATGGCCACCGCGCGCCCCGCCAGCCCGCAGCCTGAGAGAAACGTACGAGGCGTTACTGACGCAGCCCCGCCGGCAGCTATAAACACGGGCTTTGAGGCTGCACAGACCCGCATGCACGGCCAGGTCCTGCCGCTGCCCTGTGGAGTGACTTTGGGCCTCCTGCATCACCCCACCAGCCTCAGCGCCCGAGCCCACCTCAGAAGTGGTGACAAGCTACCAAGTACGAAGAGCTTCGCGCAGATCGGGCATACGGTAGCTGCTCGATCCAGGTGAGCCTCGTTTCTCGCCTTGTGGGGGGGGGGGGAGGGCGCAGAGCCCCCAGGCATGCTGGGAGAGCCCCCTCCAGGTTTCCACCCGCTCGTTAACCAGGGAGGGCCGTGATGCCACCTGGCGTCGGCCCTGCACCTCTGTCCTGTGCGCATGGAGCTTGACGAGTTCTGGCCGAAGGGCAGACACGCTGGGACCTTGGCAAACCAGAACAGGCCCACCCAGCAGGCCCCAGTGACACTGAGCCCACACAGCTCATTGCGAGCCCCCAAACTGTGCGCACACAGTCAGCCCACCACAAACACCTGAGGGCTGGGCTGGTGGTGAGGAACCAGGGGAGGCCAGGCTGGCCTGCGAGGAGGTGGTGGGTAAGCCTTGCTTGCCACCAGAGGCCTGAGCCGGCCTTTGGCAGTGGGGAGCCACTGCAGGGCAAGTGGCGAAGGGCCCTCTGCCCACCTCTCCGGCTTCATGCCCACCGCCCTCTAGTGAGCTAAGCTCTCTGGCCGTCCCTTACCGCCCACCCTGCCAGGCAACGCCGTGCCCCACCCGGACTGCTGGTCCCAGCTCCTCATCCGCTCACGTTTCTCCCTCGGCCTAGCTTAGAAGCCTCTGCCAATCTTCCCAACTGGTTCAAAGACCGTGCTCTGCTTCCTGCTAGCGGTTCTCAACCTGTGGGTCGCGACAGAGAACCGCTAGCAGGGTCGCCTAAGACCACCGGAAAACACAGATATTTACATTACGTTCATAGCAGTAGCAACATTACAGTTATGAGTAGCAACGAAAATAATGTTATGGTTGGGGGTCACCACAGCATGAGGAGCTGTATTAAAGGGCCGCGGCGTTAGGAAGGTGGAGAACCACCGCTCTAGAGGTTCTTTTTACATTAGAGTTCAAGTCCTTTCTGGCCAAGGCCAGACCGGAGCCCTGCAGGGCAGAGCCCGGCGCTGACCCTTGCACCAGCACGCTGACCGCCGGGCCAGTCCTGCCTGAGCTGGAAGAGGGATGTTCAGGAGCCCATGACGATGTGGTTGATGCAGACCCGAGGGGAGGAGGGGCTGAAGAGGGCAGCAAGGAGGGCTCGGGCACGGGGAGGATAGCGGGGAGGGCAGGGCAGGAGCAGGGGCCATCTTGGAGAAGCCCATGACAGAGCACCTCTTCCCTTCCCACCTCCTGCCGCCGGGAGAGGAGAGGGAGGGGGAGAGGGAGGGCTGCAGCTGGGGGAGGGGAACGTAGGCAGGTCCCACAGAGAACACCTGTCTCAAGGCTTCCTCCACGCTCCCATCATTCCCCACAGCACCCCCCCCCCACCCCCGGGCCCAGCTGTGCAGGGGCTCAGGCCAGCACTGCAGCCAAACCCTGAGCCTTCCCTGGAGGGTCAGAGGCGGCGGTCTGGGCGCTGTCCTCGGGAGCTGGGGGTCTAGGGGACAGCACCCTCACCCTGGGCTGCTGCACCCCAGAGGGACCGGGCAGATCCCGGGGGACAGAGGCTCCCTTTGGAGGGGGCAGGGAGGGATTTCGGGGTGAGAGAGGGAGAGGGGCCCCGGTCCAGGCAGTGGAAGAGCTTCTGAAAGGCAGGGGAGGGGAGGGGAGCGAGAGGCACTGGGCACCTCTCGAGACGCCTGGCGCACACTGAGTGACCACCGTGACCTCTGCGGGCGCAGAGCGGGTGGCACAGGGCCGTGCGCAGCAGCCGGTCCGGAAGGGCCTCGAATGCCAAGCAGAGCCCTCCCGGTGCCGAGGCCAGCGGCGCGGCTGAACTCCACCAAGGGCGGGCGATAAATTACACGAATGACCCTGACCTGCCAGCCGCTCCCCACCCGGCACTTCCGTCAGAAGATGAGAGGGCTGGGGTGGCCAGGAGGGAGACCCTGCTGCCCCGCCATCCCTCCGGCCGGCCGGCCGGCCTGACAGGCCTGCTCAGGTGCAATTAAGCGCGCCTGTTCGCCGCCATAAGGCCAAGGGGAGGACTTGAACCTGGGCAGCTGGCTCCCGAAGCTGCTCCTAGCCGCACCTCCTGGCCTGGCTGGGAGGGGGCAGGGCTGCGGCCAGGCGGAGGCTGAGCCCTCAGACTGGACCAGACCAGTCAGCGCCACAATCCAGCCTTGAGGGAAGATGCGCTGTAAAGGGTGAGATGCCCCAAGGACCCACTGTTTGAAGTTTAACCCCAAACACTGGGTGGGCCTCCAAAATGGGTCTGTGGGGGGGTGCGGCCGGAGGTCTCACCAGGGCACAGTGCCTGGCAGCGAGCAGTCATTCAATAAACACGCCGGGCCAGCGAGCCAATGAGTGCGGGACTCAATGCTAAACGCGCCCTCCGCAGCCGGGGCTGCCTGTCCCGGCTCAGCTCTCCCGGGCTCCCTCCCCAGCCCGGGCTCTGTGAGAGCGCAGGGGCTAAGACACAATGGCAGGGGAGCCTGAGGCAGCCGCTGTGCCGTCGGTGCTCCCGGCATCCCCTGGGGCAGTGCCTCGGGCATCCCAGTCTCCTTGTTGCTGGCGGATGTCTGAAGGGCCCTGGCAGGGAGGGCAGGGAGCACCGAAGGAGGCATCGGCTGCCTGAGTCCCACTCAGAGGTGCCGGGGCTGGAAGGAAACGTCTAGGCCCCGAGGAGCCCGGAGAAGGTGGGGCAAGAATCTGGGTCTCCTGACTCACTCAAGTCCTAGCTGAGCCTCGCAGGTGCCGGCGCACCCCCAGCGGAGGCTCAGGCCTCCCCTCTCCAGCAGAGACTCTCATGCATTCCGCCTGCCCGTCTTGCCTTGTGATAAACGCACGCGCGATCCCACACAGGAATGTGTAATGACACCGACAGCCTGACTGGTTACTGTTTCCGGGGTCACACTCCCCAGGGCAGGGAGCGTGAACACCCAGCTCACAGCTGACTGCAGCCCTGCACCGCGGGCCTGCAGACCTCCTGTGACCAGATGAGGTACTGTTACTACAAACAGTCACGGTGCCAGGGAATAATGGTGCCTGGCGTGGGCATCCTGCCTCCAGGGCCCTCTGGCACCCCGCCCTCACACAGCTGGCTCCGCGGCCTGGATGGGCCTCCATGCCCCCAAGAGCTGAGTTGGCTGGGGACTATGGGCAGGAGAGGGGCTTGGTCCCCCTCTTTCCAACCTGACCCTGAGACGGGCCCACCCCTAGCTGCTGGCTGGCCTGCGGAGGTATCCGTCCCAGAGGGCCCTCAGCAGCCTCATTAGGGAAGCAGTGACAGATGCATTAGCTGTAAGGTGAGGGGGGAGCTGAGGGCTGTCACAGGGCTGAGGAAAACCACATTCCGGCCACGTTCCGGGTCACTGGGCCCCATCTGGGCCAGGGGCTGCAGCCGGGGAAGGGACAGAGCTGGGACGCTCCTGGGACTCAGGGCCCGGAGCAGGGACCTTCCCATCATTCCTCATTCTTGCTGCCTGCCTCCTGGCTGGATTCAACTCAGTGATCCTTGGCAATCCCCCAACTCCTCTGTGCCTCGGCCATTCCAGTCCCGGTGCTCTGCACTGTGTAACAGAAGAGGAAACTGAGGCCCAGGGCGGGACTGCCCCCGAGCAGAGCATTAGAGAGCCCTGCTCTGCATTCGGCCCTAACAGACTGTATGCCCTCTGGACCTGTTTCCCCATCTGTGAAACGGGCCCTCACCCCCCTGCCCCCTGAGTTCTCACTGGTCTGAGCTGCAGGCCAGGGAAGGCCCAGTTCTGCTGGAGGAGGGTCAGAGGGATCAGTGTTCCTGCAGTGCCAGAGCAGGTCTTCCTGGAGCCGGAGGCCCGATCGCAGAGCTCGGGTTTGCAGGTGCCGAGTTCCTCTCAGTGCCTGGGGCCGGGGTAAAGCAGATGCGACCCAGCCAGTGGCCACGACCTCCCCAGCGATGGAGTGGGTGTAAAGTCCTACACCACACTCCACACGGACCCAGGAACAGGCCTCACACCACAGGACACAGGACAACACACAGGCAGACACCAGGCCCCCTGCCCGCAGATACATGCACCACACCGAGGAGCACAGCCTCCCCAGCACTGTGGACACCACCACACGTGTGAGCGCCAAAGACACCTCAGACAGACAGCCCCCAGCGCATCTCCACTACCCGGACACACACACAACCACATCGCCCAGTGGGAACACACACCCCACTGTACACACCGGTCACTCACGGGCTCATCCTCAGCCATCCAACACGGACTCATCATGTGCCGGACGCAACCACGCAGGAACCATCACCCCCACGTACAGAATCCCTCCCAACAGATGCCGAGGACGCGCGCACAGCGCGGAGCACACACACACACACGCCACCGGGTTACATTCCACAATGCAGGCGGCCCCAGTCCGGAAGAGCAAATCCAGATAAATACATCGCCTTCTGAACATCAATCTCAGCCCCAACCTGACTGCCTCCTTGCTACAGGTAAAGCGAAATGTGTTTTAAATATTTTATAAATGAATAAGCCTGTTCAGAGAATATAATTTACAGGGCCATTGGCTTCAGGCTCACATCGCTCGCATCTTTTCATTCTGGAGAGCGCACAGTGGTGGTAGCTGGTGATGGCCGGTGGGGCACGGTGTCTGGTGCCACGGATATCACTCCCAGGGACGGGAGCATCGGCGATTCTCCATCCACTAAATCCAGCTGCTGCTCAGGAGCAGGGCCCTGCATTCTCTTGTCTCTTTGGTCCTCCCCCTCCCCCCATCCTTGGATGCCTTTTAAATGCCAATCCATCCCTGGCAACTGATTTTCCAAGGCCTGTTTCACACCGCCTGGCTTGTGTTGTGATCGGACTGTTCAGGAATGAGGGAGAAGAGAGGGCCTGACAGCAGGGACATGCTGGGGTAAGGGCAGCTGAGCAGAGGCTCTGCCGGGTGCCAGGCCCACGTGCCCCCAGGGAGAGGCCCCCGGGGAGAGGACACAGCGGGAGCAGGAGGTGGGTCACAGGACCAACAAGGGATCTGTGAGTCTGAACACAGCTGGGCACAGGAGGACCCAGACGAGGCTGAGGCCTGCGGCCTTGCTGCACCCTTGCCCACCGGGGCGGTTAGAGCCCCTTGCTGCTGGAATCTGAATCTCAGCCGGGCCCACAAGCGTTCACTGTCCCTGTCCAGGCGGGGTGGCCCCAGGCCCCACAAGCGGTCACTGCCCCTGTCCAGGCGGGGTGGCCCCAGGCCCCACCAGCATTCACTGTCCCTGTCCAGGCGGGGTGGCCCCAGGCCCCACAAGCGGTCACTGCCCCTGTCCAGGCGGGGTGGCCCCAGGCCCCACCAGCATTCACTGTCCCTGTCCAGGCGGGGTGGCCCCAGGCCCAGGCTGCTTCTCAGAGTCAGTGGCCTCAGGGAAGGCTCCTGGAGCGGCAGGCGGCAGCGAGCGGAGGCTCTTTTCTTTTCGGAAGCTCTCCCAGAACGCGGTTCCTTTTCTCTCAAGACCCTCACCGATCAGGAAAAGGAGCATTACACACAACAGCAAGCGAGAAAAGCAGGAACCAAATGGTATTTACAAGAGAAGTGATGGCACACTGACAGAAAGCACCAAACCAAACCATCATGACAGGAGGCAGGAAAGTCAAAGGTGACTTTGGAGACTGGGAGCCAATTGTTTTTAACTCGTCCTATTTTCCAAGTCGATCCTAAGCCTGTCCTCCATGTATAGTGAGGGGGAAACCACCAACTACCTTACAAAACCAAGTGCATTTGACATTTACTATATTTATGTTTGTTGTATGTTTACAAAACAATGTTTAGAATAGTTATGTCCTAGGGGTGGAACCAGAGAATTTTTACTTGTTTTCCTGTATTGGTAGGTTTTTCTAAAATCAACATGTTAATGACCTGATAAATTAATTAAAAATGAAATGCTTAGGACTGGAAAATTCTTTTTTATTTCAAGCCTGAGTCCCTCCCACTGAAGCCCCTTCTCCTTCGCGCGCGTGTGCCCCGACCGCGGGCGGGAGCGGCGGAGAAAGGCGGCGCGGCTGCCCCGCGGACTCGGCTCCGCACAGCCCGCAGGCCGGGTCGCCTTCAGCCGCCGCCTCGCCCAGGTGCGGTCAGCGGAGGGGGTGCCTCTGCAGACCTGGGAACGGGGCCCTGGGGTGAACGCAGGGAGCCCCGGGGCAGCGGGGAGCGGGGAGCGGGGCCGGGCCGGGGGCGCCCAGAGAACGCCTTTCCGCCGCCCGCGCGGCCCTCCCCGCAGACCGCACGGCCGAGGACCGAGGACCGCCGCGCGCCGCCGGCTGGGGAACCCGAGTTCAGCGAAGGGGCGGGGCCCCGGTACCGCGAAGCACGCCGGGACCCTCGCTGCCTGGGCGACCGGAGGCTCCGCCCCTCCCAGCGGGGCTGGTCCGTCCGCGGAGGCGCCGGGCCGGGCCGGGGTGGTGGGCGCTACGGCCAGAGCGGGCGGCGGGGAGCCCGGGAGTTGGGGGCGGGGGCGCCGGGCCCGGGAATGGGGGGCGAGGAGTCGGGGGACGAGGGGCGCGGAGCTTGGGAGTGGAGGGTGGGGGTAAGAGGCGGGGCCGGGGCCGGCGAGGAGCCGGGACAGGCAGCTCGGGAAGCTCGGGCTCGCCTCTGGCCGCGCCCTCGGTGTCGGGAGCGGAGAGGAAGTGGCCCCGGAGGCGGGAGCAGCGGCCGCCGCCCCTCCGCCGGGCCGCCCTGCCCTGGAGGCGGGCCCAGAGCCTGACAGCCCGCCCCGCCCCCGCCCCCGCCGGCCCTGCCCTCCCAGCTCTGACCTCTCCAACCCGGGCGCCTCCGCCCCGATTGCGGGGGACATCTGGTTCCCTGGGCCTGGGCCTGGGCCGCCAGGCTCTCCAGCACAAGCCTGTTCCCCGCAGCGTGCCCACAGCTCCGAGCGGCCATCCTTGCCCTCCCAGGAGACCCAGCTGAGCTGGCAGCTCGGGGTAGACGCTGATCCCCTTACCCAGTGTCCTCCCAGCAACAATGGGGACAAGGGTCGGATGGGAGCGCACACTGCTGGGCCCGGTGCCTAGCTTCCCGGTTCTCCGGTGGTGACCACCCAGGTTCGGTGGGCAAACACGCCGAGATCTGTCAGGGAGCGAGGTGGCAGGGCTGGGGCTCAGCCGGGCTGGGGCTCCAGACGCCCATCCACACTCAGTGGCACCCCCAATTCCCGGCCGCCGGCCTGGGAGGCTGGAGCAGCCCGGAGCAATGGCCTGCCACCTCCCCACCTCCCCTCTCCCGCAGGGCAGGCCGGGCTTGCCGTCTGAGCCGCCGATCTGCAGCCACACAAAGCCCTGTTTGTTTGCTTTCTCGGCGGTTCCCCTGGATCTGCCTTTCTCTGCTACCTGTGGGCCTGGCTTCCTCTCCAAGCTGCCTTCACAGCCAGCTGACGGGCAGGAGGAAGCAGCCATTCCCGTGAAGCCTGACTCACAGCCACCCCATTCTGCCACCGTTCCTCCAGCCCACCCCTAGGGCAAGGGGCACCAGCCAGGCTGGCCTGACTGAATGGCTTGGCAGCCCCCTCCCTGCCTCAGCCAGGGGCTAGGGGAGCGGGAGGGGAGCCAGAGAGGCCCAGGCAACTCCCCTCGCCTTTTGTGAGCAAGCCTTGTTTTGTTTGTCCATCAGGAAGGTTGCCCTGATTTCCCAGCAACCCACTGGCTGCCAGGAGATAAGGAAGTAAATGGGACCGGGGAGGGGGAGGGCTAAATTGGAGGACGCTGAGGGCCGCCCTGGTTTCACAGCCCTCACCCACCCCTTCCTCTTTCTAGGGTTCTTCGGGATCCCAGGCTCGGATGAGGGCTTACAGGGTCCACTGGGGCTCACTGGGTGGGTGCCCTCCGCAGGTCCTAGGAAGCCCTATCAGAGGTGAAGCGGCTTTCACAGGCAAAGGAAATGAACACCCACATTCCACACCACCGCCTCTCCCTTTCTCTCCTTTCAAGTAAAGAAACCCAACACTGACAGTGCACAGATACCTCCATCTGGCCGCTCTACCCGGGTGCGTTTCCTGCGCCCTGCCACCTGGGTGGCCAGGGGCTGGGCCGCTCCCTCCCCCTCCCTGCCTGCAGCGGTTAACCCTTACAGGAGCTTTAGGGTAAAGGAATGACTGCTCACTTGACAGAGGTCAGGTGCTCCAAGAAAAAGCCACAGAACTCAAACTGCCTCCGTCAGAACCCAAGCTCCCTCCGGTCGCACTCCAAGCCCCAGAAGCTAGTCAGTGACTACCTGCCAAGCGAACAAGGGGCCGACAGGCAGAGCTTGGCTTCGGAGCCGGACCCATCTGGTCTCCAATCTGAGCTCTGCCGTTTGGTTGCTATGTGACCTCAAGCAGGTCACTGAACCTCTCTGAGCTTCAGCTTCCTGGACAATCTACAGGGCAGTTATGGCTTAGAACCACCAATGCCCGGCACCACCGCAGGCACTCGGTAAAGGATGGCTTTTCTCCAGGATCCCCCAGCATCCAAGACACAGGCATTCATTCACTTCAACATCAGAGGAACCAGGCCCCTTCCGCTGCTTTCACCCGCCTGGCCTGCCTCCAGGCGTCCCCCCAGTCACCATCTCTGGCCTCTGGAATGCTCCCCCGGCTCCTGTCCTGTCCCGGAGACCAGAGCCTCTATGTTTAATTAGCCAGAGGGGGCCCCGGGGGACAATGTTACCCCCAGCTCCATCCACATCCTGCTGGACTCAAGAAGAGAGAGCCACTCAATTAAGTCTGATTTGGCAAAACGTCTGCTTTTAGTGCTATTTTAGGCCACAGTGGTGATTTTCTGTGCTTCTCTCAAAGGTATCCTAAACCCTATTCCTTCCCAACTCCCCACCCCTATCTGCTTGGAATGAAAACATTGTTCTTCCTCTTCTCTTTTCCTGTTTCTCTTCCCCACATATCAGAGGGATGCACAGAGAAAAGGGGCAGAGGCTGGGCCCCCACGGAAAGCAGCACTCCCACCCACAGGGCCTCTGCAGTCCCCTTGGCTCAGTCCCCCAAAACACAGCACGCTGGGAGTTGTAGTTCTCTTAAACTAGACGAAGGTGAGAGGTCCTCGGCCTTTCTCTTCCCACCTCTGGAAGCCCTTTAGGCTGGGTCCTGTTCTACAGTCTCCTCAGACACACCAGGTGTCCGCCCTTCCCACCAGACACCTTTGGACTCTCTGCCTCTGAGCCTTTGCTTGGGCTGTGCCTCCTGCCTGGAAAGACCTCCTGAAAGTTACCCCCTCCATCGAGCGGAAAGCTTCCTGCCTCACTCTGCACGTTACCTTCTTAGCTTGCAACACAATTACAATGAAATCTACAGAAGTGCAATTACTTCTTTAATGTGTGCTCACCTACCAGACTCTACGCTTCAAAAGCACAGGGGTGGCATCCACGTGGTCACTACTGTTTCCCAGGTTCCACAGCCAGGGGCGCTGCTGACACAGGCAGATCATGTTGGGAAGGCTGTCCTGTGCGTCTGGGCGCTCAGCAGCGTCTCCAGCCTCTCCTACCAGGGTGTCCCCTGGGGACTTGCAGTCAGAACGTTTGCACCGTGAGAACCACGGCTCCAAGCCTGGCCCAGTGAACGAATGCATGACTCTCCCCTCCCCCCCACCCCAATACAACAGATGATGTTTCTTCCTTAAAAAAAAAAAACCTTTATTGAGAGTATTACAGATGTCCTCCCTTTTTCCCCTGTTGCCCCCTCCACCTGCCTCCCAGCCCGCCCCAGGCCTTCACCACCCTATTGTCTGTGTCCAGAGGCTCACCAGTTCATTTTGTTCATTAGATTTCTTGTTCATTTATTTTTAGATTCAATTGTTGATACATATGTATTTGTTGCCATTTTATCTTCATATTTTTAATCTCTTCTTCCTCCTTCCTCTTCCTCCTCCTTTCCTCCTCTTCCTCCTCCTCCTCTTAAAAAATACCCTTCTTCAGCATTTCATATAATACTGGTTTGGTGGTGATGAACTCCTTTAGCTTTTTCTTGTCTGGGAAGCTCTTTATCTGACCTTCAATTCTGAACGATAGCTTTGCTGGGTAGAGTACTCTTGGTTGTAGGTCCTTGCTATTCATCACTTTGAATATTTCTTGCCACTCCCTTTTGGCCTGCAAAGTTTCTGTTGAGAAATCAGCTGACAGTCGTCTGGGTACTCCCTTGTAGGTAACTGACTGCTTTTTCTTGCTGCTTTTAAGATTCTCCCTTTGGGAGAACCAAGATGGTGGCATAGGTAAATGCCTATACTCACTGCCTCCCACAACAACATCAAAATTACAACTAAAATACAGAACAACCATCATCCAGAACCTCCTGAAAGCGGGCTGAGTGGAAGTCCTACAACTAGAGAAAGAAGAAAGCACACCGAGACAGTAGGAGGGACGGAGGCGTGGAACGGGATGGTCCGGCAGCCACGTGTGCTGTTTTTTTTTTAATCAGGAGGGAGATCGTCTCTGCAGAGGCCTCCATGAGGAAGGAGCAAGGGGTCCCAGCCCCACACAGACCCCAGCCCAGGGTCCCAGAGCTGGGAAGAGAAGTCCCCACAACTATGGGCTGTAAAAACCAGTTGGGATTTTGGCTCAGTGACACAGAGGCTGCTGGAGACCCAGGTTTTTCATTTAAAGGGCCAGCACGTGAACTTACTTGGACTCACTTCCTCTGAGCTCCAGTGCCAACCGCCAGGTGGCAGCTCTGGGGGACCCAGACACATATGAGGAGGAACTGGATTGTCTGGCATCGAGGCAGGAACTTGGGGTGGCTTTCTCCCAGATGGAGGTGCTTGCAAAGGTCATTGTTCCTATGCTGGGACCTCCCGGTCTCAGGGCTGACTGGCAGCCATTTCTGTTTGCTTCACTCTGGTGATTCCCTGAGACCCCACTCCAACCAATTTGCAGCCCCTCCCACCTTGTGTGCAGTGGCTTTTACTTATGAATGGCCTGTCCTTGCTCAGGCTTCACACTTTGCTAAAATCTCTCAAATAAGCTGCAGCTTGGTCAGGGTGCACAAAACCTATCAACAAAAGGCCCAAGACCCAGCACTAGCACCAGCCTGCCTTGATTCACAGCTTGGCCTCACCTGGGCACCTCCAAGCCCAATACAAATAGGAGAAATCTGCAGATCTCTCTGTAGCTCCTACCAGGTGGCCCCAGAGCCAGTGCACCTGGTGGACAGCTCAGATCATACCATACAACTCTACACATCCACAAGCAACACACTCAAGGGGCAGACTCAGTGAGCACCAAAGCCCCACTGAACAAGTCCTGCTCCATAGGGGTGTCTCCTGCACAGCAGCTCTTCCACTGTAGTGGCAGCTGGTCCTTACAGCCAATTAGCCTGGAGGTCAACTCCTCCCACTGACAGCCAACAGCAATCAAGGCTCAACTACAAGACTGTGCACACAGCCCATACAGGGGTGCACCTAGAGTGCCCAGCTCAGGTGACTGGGGAGACTGAGCCACTGGGCCCTACAGGACACCTACTATACAAGGCCACTCTGCCAACTCAAAGACATATAACAGCTCTACCCAATACATAGAAACAAATGTGGAAGCAGCCCAAATGTGGAGATAAACATGTCACAAATGAAAGAAATGGAAGAAAGCAAACTACTGGATATAGAGTTCAAAACCACGGTTATAAGGTTACTCAAGAATCTTCTTGAGACCTCCAAGGGGCTTTGTGATAATTTTTTTTTTTTTTATGCTTTGTGAGATTTTCAAGGATCTTAGTAAGAATGCCAAAAAGCCCTGACGGGTTTGGCTCAGTGGATAGAGCGTTGGCCTGCGGACTGAAGGGTCCCGGGTTCGATTCCGGTCAAGGGCATGTACCTCGGTTGTGGGCACATCCCCGGTAGGGGATGTGCAGGAGGCAGCTGATTGATGTTTCTCTCTCATCGATGTTTCTAACTCTCTATCCCTCTCACTTCCCCTCTGTAAAAAATCAATAAAATGTTAAAAAAAAATGCCAAAAAAAAAAAAAAAAAAGAACTAGCAAGAAATTAAGCATACACTGACTGAAATAAAAAATAATATACTGTATAATAGAGGATTCTGAAAATCAAATTGATTTGGAATATGAGGAATAAAAAAACACCCAATCAGGAGAAAAATAAAAAATATGAACATAGTGTAAGGAGCCTCTGGGACAACTTCAAGCGTACCAACATTTGCATTATGGTGGTGGCAGAAGAGAGAGAGCAAGATATTAAAAACCTATTTGAAGAAATAATGAAAGAAAACTTCCCCTACCCAGTGAAAGAAATAGACTTACAAGTCCAGGAAGCGCAGAGAGTCCCAAACAACATGAACCCAAAGAGGCCCACACCAAGACACATAATACTTAAAATGCTAACAGTTAATGACAGAGAATCTTAAAAGCAGCAAGAGAAAAGCAGTTAGTTACAAGGGAGCGCCCATACAACTCAGCTGATTTCTCAACAGAAACCATGCAGGCCAGAAGGGAGTGGCAAGAAATACTCAAAATGATGAATAGCAAGGACTTACATCCCAGATTACTCTACCCAGCAAAGCTATCATTCAGAATTGAAGGTCAGATAAAGAACTTCACAGACAAGAAAATGCTAAAGGAGTTCATCACCACCAAACCAGTATTACATGACATATTGAAGGGTCTTCTTTAAGAAGAGGAAAAAGAAAAAGAAAGAGATAAAAAATATGAACAATAAAAAGGCAATAAATACTAACTGAATCTAAAAATAAAAATAAACAAGAAATCTAATAAACAGAATAAAATGGTGAATAAAATAGCATCAGAGGCATCGAAATGGAACAGACTAATGATTCTCAGAGGGAATGGGGGTGGGAGGCAGGAAGAGATTAAAGATTTTATATGCATATATGCATTACCTATGGACACAAACAATAGGATTGTGAAGGCCTGGGGTGGGGTGGGAACTGGGTGGAGGGGGGCAATGGAGGGGTAAAAGAGAGACATCTGTAATACTCTCAACAATAAAGATTTTTTTTAAATATACAAAAAATAAATTTTAAAAAAATTCTTTGTCTTTAACCCTTGGCATTTTAATTATTATGTGTCTTGATGTGGGCCCCTGAGTTCATCTAGTTTGGGACTCTCTGAGCTTCTTGGACTTGAAGTCCATTTCTTTCACTAGGTAGGGGGAGTTTTCTGTCATTATTTCTTCAAATAGGTTTTCAGTATCTTGCTCTCTCTCTTCTCCTTCTGGCACCCCCATAATGCGAATGTTGGTACACTTGAAGTTGTCCCAGAGGCTCCTTACAACTAACATGTCAAACGAGGCATGTGGCCCACCAGCTGTGAGTGTGACATGCTTGCCTTACACTATCTTCATATTTTGGGTGTTGTTTTCTCTTTTTGCTCTTCTGATTGGGTGTTTTTTGATTCCTCATATTCCAATTGCTATATTTCTGGCAGGTTCTTTTTCATGTTTTTGACATTCTCACTTAGATACTTGAAGCTCTCATTAACACCTTTATAACCATGGTTTTGAACTCTTGTGTCCAGCAGTTTGCTTCCTTCCATTTCTTTCCTTTGTGACATGTTTCTTTGTCTCCGAATATTGGCTGCTTCCCTGTATTTGTTTCTATGTATTGGGTAGAGCTATGTGTCCTTGAGTTGGTAGAGTGGCCTTGTGTAGTAGGTGTCCTAAAGGGCCCAGTGGCTCAGCCACCCGCGTCACCTGAGCTGGGCACTCTAGGTGTGCCCCTTTGTGGGCTGTGTGCACAGTCTTGTAGTTGAGCCTTGATTGCTGTTGGCTGTCAATGGGAGGAGTTGACCTCCAGGCCAAATGGCTGGGAGGAGTAGCTGCAACTACAGTGGAAGAGTTGCTGTGCAGGAGACACCCCTCTGGACCAGTGGGATTTTGGTGGATTTGTGGAGTTGTGGATTTGTTATGGTCTGAGCTGTCCACCAGGTGCACTGGCTCTGGGGCCTCCACAGAGGTGCAAAGTCAGCCACTCCCTGGGGCCACCTGGCAGGAGCTACAGAGGGATCTGCAGACAGCTGATATTTGCTATTTGTATTGGGCTTGGAGGTGCCCACGTGAGGCCCAGCTGTGAAGCAAGGCAGGCTGGTGCTAGGGTCAGATTTTGGACCTTTTATTGATTGCTTTGGTGCACACCGTCACCAGCTACAGATTGTTTGAGAGATTTTAGCAAAGTGTGAAGCCTGAGCCAGGACAGGCCATTCATATGGAAAAACTGATGCAAACAGCTGGGGTGGGCCTGCAAATTGGATAGGGCTGGGCCTCAGGGAATCATCCGAATTGAGCAAACAGTGTGCTCCAGGCTGATGGAGACTCAGGTATGGCTGCCAGTCAGCCTTACAATAGGGGAGATCCCAGCACAGGAACAATGACTCTTGCAAACACCCCTGTCTGGGGGAAAGCCGCCCCAAGTTCCTGCCCTGATACCAGACAATCCCAATTCCTCCCCGTATGTGTCTGGGTCACCACAGCCACCTGGTGCTGGGAGTCCAAATAATTTTGTGGGCCAGCTCTTTAAACAAAACATCCGGGTCTCCCATAGTCTCTGTGTCACTCAGCCACAATCCCCACTGGTTTTTACAGCCTATAGTTATGGGGACTTCTCTTCTCCGCTCTAGAACCCTGTGCTGGGGGGCTAGTGTGGGGATGGGGCCCCTTGCTCCTCACGGGTGGTCTCCGCAGAGAAGAACTTCCTCCCAATTAAAAAACAGCACAGAAGGGTGTGGGACCAGCCCATTCAGTGCCCCTGCCCCTCCTACCAGTCTCAATGTGTTTTCTTCTTTGCTTCTATAGTTGTAGGACTTCCATTCAGCCAGCTTTCAGGTGTTTCTGCATAATGATTGTTCTGTACTAGTGTTTTAGTTGTAATTTTGATGTGGTTATGGGAGGCAGCAAGTACAAGCGTTTTATGACGCCACCATCTTCTATTGCCATTTTATTATTCACATTTTTTTATCCTTCTCCTTCTTTGTTCTCCTAAGACCCTTCAACATTTCATGTAATACTAGTTTGGTGTGATGAAATCCTTTATCTTTTTCTTGTCTGTGAATCTCTCTATCTGACCCTCAATTCTAAATGATAGTTTGCTGGGCAATCTTGATTGTAGGTACTTGCTATTCATCACTTTAAATATTTCTTGCCACTTCCTTCTGGCCTGCAGAATTTCTATTGAGAAATCAGCTGACAGTCGTAAGGGTGCTCCCTGGTAGATAACTGCTTTTGTTGTTGCTGCTTTTATTTATTTTTATTTTTTAAAAAATGTTATTGATTTCAGGAAGAGGAAGGGAGGGGGATAGATAGAAACATCAATGATGAGAGAGAATCATTGGTCAGCTGCCTCCTGCACACCCCACACAAGGGATCGAGCCTGCAATTCAGGCATGTGCCCTGACCTGGAATCAAACTGTGACCTCCTGGTTCATAGGTCAGTGCTCAACCACTGAGCCACACCAGCCAGGCTCTCTTGCTGCTTTTAAGATTCTTTGTTTTTAACCCTTGGCATTTTAATTATGATGTGTCTTGATGTGAGCCTCTGGATTCCTCTTGTTTGGGACTCTCTGAGTTTCCTGGACTTGTAAGTCTATTTTTTCCACCAGGTAGGGTAAGTTTTCTGTCATTATTTTTTCATATAGGTTTTCAATATCTTGCTCTTTCTCTTCTCCTCTGGCACCCCCATAATGCAAATGTTGGTACACTTGAAGTTGTCCCAGAGGCTCCTTACACTATCTTCATATTTTTGGATTCTTTTTTCTTTTTTGCTCTTCTGATTGGGTGGGTTTTTTTGTTTGTTTGCTTCCTCATATTCCAAATTGCTGATTTGATTTTCGGCATCCTCTACTGTTGATTCCCTGTAAATTATTCTTCAGTTAGTGTATCCTTCATCTGACTGATCCTTTTTCATGTTTTTGATGTTCTCACTAAGATCCTTGAAATTATCACTAAGTTCCTTGAAACTCTCATTAAGTTCCTTGAGCATCCTTATAACCATTGTTTTGAACTCTGTATCTAGCAGTTTTTGCTTGCTTGGATTTCATTTATTATTATTTTTTTTCTTCTGTTCTTTCATTTGTGACATGTTCCTTTGTCTCCGTATTTTGGCTTCTTCCCTGTATTTGTTTCTATGATTAGGTAGAGCTGCTGTGTCTCCTAGGATCGGTAGAGTGGCCTTGTGTAGTAGGTGTCCTGTAGGCCCAGTGCCTGGGTACTCTAGGTGCACCTCTGTATGGGCTGTGTGTACTGTCCTGTTGTAGTTGAGCCTTGATTGCTGTTGGCATCACTGGGAAGAATTGACATTCAAACCAACTGGCTGTGAGGACCAGCTGTGAATACAGTGGGAGAGCTCCTGTGCAGGAGACACTCCTATGGAGGACTTGCTTCTGTGGGGCTTTGGTGCTCACCAAGTCTGCCCCTTGAGTGTGTCGATCACGGATGTGTAGAGTTGTAATCTGGTGTGGTCTGAAGCTGTCCGCTGGGTGCACTGGCTCTGGGGCCACCCAGGCGGTGCAAAGTCAGCCACTGCCTGTGCCCTACCTGGGGCCACCCAGCACAAGCTAGAGCAACCTGCAGATGGCTGCTACTTATGTTGAGCTTGGCGATGCCCAGGAGAGGCCAAACTGTGAGCTAAGGCAGGTTGTTGCTAGTGATGGGCCTAGGGACACTTACTGAGAGTTATGGGGCACACTGAGTCCAGCTACTGCTTGTTTGAGAGATTTTAGGAAAGTCTGAAGCCTGAGCCAGGACAGGTCGTTCATATGGAAAAGCTGCTGCAAACAGCTTGGGTGGGGCTGCAAATTGGGTGGGGCAGGGTCCCAGGGAATCACCAGCACCACGTGAAGTTGTGGGCCAGGTTGATGGAGACTCAGATATGGCGCCTGCCAGTCACTCTGTGGTAGGGGAGGTCTCAGCATAGAACAACCATCTCTGGGAGCACTTTTGTCTGGGAGAAAGCTGCCCCAAGTTGTCTTGATGTCAGACAATTTAGTTCCTCCCTGTATCTCCCTGGATCCTTCAAGCTGGTGCCCCAGTGCTGGAGCTCAGAGGGAGCAAGTCCAAGCAAGTCTGCACCAGCCCTTTAAGAGCACTGCCTGGGTTTCCGGCAGCGTCTGTGTTACTCAGTCACAATCCCTGCTGGATTTTACAGTCCGAAGTTACGGGGATTTCTCTTCCCAGCACTGGAACCCTGGGCTGAGGGGTCTGGTTGGGGTGGGGATGGGACGCCTTGCTCCTCACAGGTGGCCTCCAAAACCAAGATATCCCTTCTGATAAAAAAAATACCACACATGGGTGTCGGACCAGCCCATTCCTGCCTTTGTGCCTCTGCCCCTCCTACCAATCTCATGAGCTTTCTTCTTTCCTTCTCTAGTTGAGGGACTTCCATCCCGTCAGATTTCAGACGGTTCTGAATGATGGTTGTTCTGTATTTTAGTTGTAATTTTGATGTGGTTGTGGGAGGATGTGAGTACTGCGTTTACCTACACTGCCATCTTGGTCCCCCCGCTAGAACAGGTGATTTTTATTTTACCTCTTTACCTCTTACTATAATAGTGTATAAATTTCATTTTCTCATCAGACCAGAAACTTTCAGAAGACAGGCCCATATGACCTCAGCTGTATAGCAATACTGATTGTCCATAACTGTTTGATGAAGGAATAACTATCAAAGCATCAGAAAGCACAGTATTAAAACCCAGTGTGGTTCCCCCTTCCCTAACCCATCCTGGATCACTGTGTGACTTTGCTACAGTAGCTAAATTTCTCTGAGCCTCAGTATATTTCCTGTCATTGTAGTAATTCTTTGCCCTATAAGGCTAGTCAAGTTTTACAACTTCCCATCTCTAAGGAGCTGTAGCCACCAGTAAGAAATCTTTCAGGCATTTTTTCATTTACAAATTTTGTTTTCTGAGGGATGTTATTACTAATAGGCAATATTTATTAAGCACTTTGCTATGTGTCAAGTACAGCTAAGTACATTAGAGGCACCATCTCACTGAATCCTTTTAAAAACAAAACTATGAAGTAGGTACTATTAGTCTTACTATTTGATGAATGAGGAAGTAGAGCTAAGAAAGATGGAGGTACCTGATGTCTAAGGACACCCAGATATGGGCTGGCAGCCGCTGGCAATGTAGGATGTCAATCAGGAAACACTTTCAGCTTTGATATTTGATACTGAAATTCGTTAGATCCGAAGCCCAGCTGGTGCCAGGCAGAATTAGGCCCTCGCTCCGCAGCCCTCACCCTCACCCATGAGCTCCCAGGTGCCCAGGGATGGGTCTGACAGGGCCAGGAGGGCCGAGGAGTGCTGATGCAAGATGTTGGCCTGCCCGGACAGGTGCTCGGCGCTCCACCACCCCCTTCCCAGGCCTCACCCTCTCAGGAGTCCCGGCTGCGACTGGCCTCCCTCAGCACCAAGCTGGTCTGTGCGATTCTTCAGGGCAGGAATGCAAACAATGAAGAGAAGGGCCCGTTCTCAAGCCGTGGCCATGTCGGGCCCTGCTTTAAATATTGCATCTGCATTAACTCACTAACTTTCCCAACAACCCACTGAGGTAGGTGCTATCATTTCCCCATTTTATAGACTGAGCAAAGAAAATAACTTGCCCAAGTTAGTACATGGCAAAGTACGTGGCAGGTGAACTCCAAAATACATGTGCTTATCCACTACGCTGTATCAGAAATGCTTCGTGTTAATGGCTGTCCTCCCAGCACCCTGGTATGCAATGTGATTTATGAATGAATGAATGAATGAATGAATGAATGAACGAACGAGTTTTTGGTTATACTGCCATATTCACTGCCTGGAAGTAAAGAGTTGCTGGAGCAAAGCCCCTTTTTAGAAATAAACTCTGACCAGAAAACTATAATTCTTACCTGCCCTACTAAGTGTAAAAAAAGCCACTCAATCGATCAGCCTCAACCTGGCTGGAAAAGAAACTGTTTTAGCCATTGTTACCTTCGCAGGTTTAGATGCCACCTGGACGAATGGGAACGGAACAGCAGTCTCTTCCTCATGCAAAGTCCTTTAGCAACGAGAGTAACAGCCACGTGTACTGAGTGTAACCAGGAGGGCCTGGGGTTCCACCCATTTTAAAGTGGCTTATGGAGCTTCAGAGAAGACAGCAGGTGCCTGGACTTGAACCAAGGCTGGCCTAACCCCCATGGCTGTGTTTAAGACCCCGAGCTCAGGGCCTCGAGAGGAAACTGATGCTCAGAGAGGGAAGTGACTTGCCTGAAGCAGCAGTTGGAACTAAACCTCTTCCTGATTCCAAATCTAGTGCTTCCCCCACCAAACTGCACGGTGCACAGGCAGTCTCCAAGGAAGGAGCTCGGCCAAGTCTGCACGTCTTCTCTGGAGACCCACGCTGGGGCCTGTCCAACACCCTGAGCAAGCCCCTGCCCTGCCCCGTCAGCCCTCCCCACCAGTCCCCTACTTTCTCAGCCCCAACAGTCCACCCTCCCCAATTTACAGGTAACACTCAGGCCTAAGAGGAGAGGGGAGATGCCCACCATCCCCCCAACACACACACACACTGGCCCTGCACATCTGCTCCCTCCTTCTCTCCTGGGCACGAAACTTTGTGCAGAAACTGTATGTTTACTGCCCGCCTGGCCCACAGGCTGGAAGGTGTGCGCACAGGGCTGGGAGCAAACACCGAGGCCTGTCTGCTGAGTGGAGGGACAGTCAGACAAACGCGTGAACCAATGACTGTCCAGGGTCATGAGAACTCCCAGTTCTCCGGATAATTCTTTCCTGATTCTAAGCATACCATTCAGCAACAAGAGCATCTCCTCACTCTTTCTCATCTCTCTCCCCCCACCCCCATATCTCTGCCTGTCTCTCTCCCTCTCCCTCTTCTACCTCGACTCCCGCTCCCGCTGGCTCAACCATCAGAGAAGAGGGAGATGAGACTTCGGTTTTGTCTTGGGAGGAAGGGAGGAAGGTGCAGGGCATCTCAGTGGAAGAAGCAGGCCAGAGGGTGCACATGGCGACCTGGGAAGGAGGGCTGTGCTGTGGCTGGAGGGCGGGGCGGCCCTGCGGCCGGGGGAGACTCTGGACTGGACTTTCCCAGGAGGCAGCATGAGCCCCTGGAAGTATCTGCTGTGCCGAGGAAGACCAGGCTGGTGGTATGGCCCACACTGGGAGGGGGCAGCTTTGAGGCAGGGAGGCCAGCGAGGAGGCCCAGCAACAGCCCAGCCTTTTCTGCCGCCATTCCCTCTGCGCCATTCCACCCCTCTTGGCCACCGTAGAGGTCACGTCCGTTTCAGCCTCCAAAGACATGCTGTGTGTTCCCTCTGCCAGGAATACCCCTCATTCTTACCCACCTGTGCTTAAAGCCCTGCTCCAAGCCCTTTCTTCCACGAAGCCCCCACTCTGGCCATGACTGGGCACACTTGCTCCTGAATCCTGAAGCTCAGGTTGTCTGTCCCGCCCACCTGGGACAGGATCATCCACCATCTCCCTCTGCGCCTCCTCCCTTGGGCAAGTCTTACCAAGATGCTGCCTCCACTGTCCCTCCTCATCCCCATCACTGCCCGCAGGGCGCTGTCACAGGGGCCTGCTCCCTGCACAAAGCCCTGCTGCGGGCTCCCATGACAGTGCTGCCCGGCGGGTATGAGCCGGGTCTCACCCACCTGTTGGGCTGTGTGACCGCCTGGGGGCGGCTGCAGTAAGCCAAGGCCTTCAACACAGTGGGTCCTGGAAGATGTTGGTTCCCTTGGGGCCAGCGCGCCCCGCGCCTCGCCTCCAGGAGCCCCGCTCTGTGCACACAGCGCCCACCTCCTCCTCCCCGCAGAGCCCACGTCAGAAGGCGGGGAGGGAGCAGCCATGCCCCAGCCACAGGCAGCCACTAAAGCAATAGCTGCCATGGAAACAAAGTAGTAATGATGGTGGTGCAACTGGCATTTACAGGGACAAGTACTGCTCCACAGTCGATAGTAATGAACTCATTAACTCTTCACTGTAGTCCTGTGAGGCCAGGACAGTTCTCACTCCCCTTGTGCAGACAGGGACACTGAGGCGCGGAGAGGCAATAGCTCATCCAGGGTGCAGTGGGGCCAGGCCAACCCGAAGCCTTCCCCGAAGCACCGCCCCTGCGGCCTCACAGGGACAAACAGGAGCCGGAGGCTGCTCGCCCTTGGGGGAAGCAGACAGGGGTCTGTGTGTGTGACAGATGCACACGTGAGGAGCAGGGTCTGGGAGGATGTACTCCCACTGTTAACCGGTACCTGTGAGGGGTGCGGCCGGCACGTTTACTCTACTCTGGGGTTTTTTTGCATTTTTTGCAACAACAAGAAAAATCCATGTGCTGTGTGAGTAATTAAAAAGGAGAAAATCCGAGGAGTTAAAGGTAGTAAAGGGTAAAGGGGGTCAAATATATGTTAACAGAAGGTGACTTGACTCTGGGGATACACAATGAGTACACAGATGATGTATCACAGAAATGTAACTTGAAATCTATATAATCTGTCACCCCAATAGAATAATATTTTATAAATATTTTCAAACCCTGGGTATGACCCATTAGTGGATTGTAAAATCAAGTTAGTGAGTTGCCACCAGCAATTTTAAAAAAAAAAGAGAGACTAGAATATAAAGTACCAGGTCAAGAGAGGAAGTAGAAGCAAGCGTGATTTCCCTAAGCCTCACTGCGGCCGTACACCGGGGAGAAAGCGGTGCGGCCTCCGTGTTTCTCACCACAGGTCACTGGCAAGAACGTGAAAGCCACTGGTGCAGCTTCTTAGTCTAAAGAGGAATCAGACGAGGGTCCGGCCTGCCAGGGCCTCGCGGTCCAGGGGGAGTGTGGAGGTGGAGTGGCTGCTGAGTAGGAAGTCCGGGTGCCTGGCTGTTGGAATTGTCCCGTTGGGCCCACTCCCCAGTCAGCTTCCGGTCGCCCCTTGGAATCCTTTCTTTCCCTCCAAGGCCCTTGCTTTTGAGAGCCTTAGCCAGAATTTTGGGGTTGAATCTCCTCCAGACCAGAATGTCTGTCACACAAATGGCCCTTCTCTTTGCACTTAAGGGCGTCCTCCTGGAAGCTCCTGGGCCCTCGTGGTCAAGGGGCGGGTGGGAAATTGAAGATTCTTTCCCAGCTTCCCGATGAGGAGGGCCGGTCCCAGGGAAGCCGTGGAAACGCGGCTGTGTGGCCAGTCGGGGGTGGGGGGGGGGGGAGGCCCCCACTGTCTGCAGCGAAGGCGGTCCCCACCCAGGGTGAGCCTGACCTCAGGGGGCGGTGCGGGGAGAGGAGCAGAGCCGCCCCCCGCCCCCCACGCCCGCCCGGGGCTCCCCGGGCCCTGGCGCCTCCACAGCAGAGCCGGCCTAACCCCCGCCCCTCCCAGGGCAGCAGACATCTAAGAAGATAAAATAAAAAGAAGTAATTCCCCTGCTCTGACGTCAGCGCGGGTCTGAGCAGCCCCGCCGAGGCTTGAGAACTGGATTGCAACCAGATGTAACGCCCTTGAGTCCTCCACTCGGCGCTGCGCTGGGAGAAACGGGGCGGGGGTGCGCTCCGGTGGAGGGAGGCGCGCGGTCCCGCGTGGGTCCTGGAATCAGAGCTGCGGACCCAGCGAAGGAGTTGCGGGGAGAGCGCGGCGCGGAGGCTCCGGCAGGGCCGCCATTCGGCGCGGTCGCCCTTCCCCCAGCCCCCGACGCGCATTGTTACCCGCCGGTCCGTTCTGAGCCGCGGCCCCCGCGCCCCCGCCCGGGCTTCCCGGGAGGAGGCCCGCTCCGGCCCGGCCCGGACGGAAGGAGGACCACGGGCCCCGCGGCCTCGGGCCTGGCGGCTCCGACGCGACCAAGGCTCCGAATGTCACCCCGTGTCCTGCCATCCCTCGCCCCCCGCGCTCGGGGGACGTTGGTCTCCCCGGCCCCCGGTTGCCCCTGCGCGGGGGCCGTGGACCTGGCCGCGCGCCGCTGTCTGGGGACCCGGGCTCGCGTGTCTGGAGCCCGGACGTAACGCCACCTCCGAAGGGCCCGAGCCTGGCCTGGCCGCGTCGGGGCGCCCGGCCTCGGGGCAGCTTCTCCGGGTCGCGGCCTGCGCAGGCCCGGCGCCCTGCCCGGGTGGAGGGGGCGTTGAGCCCTGGAGCCCCGTCGCCCACGCGGGCCCGCCCGCCCCGCGCGTCCCTGGCTCCCGAGCTGCGGCCCCCGCCGCCCCGAGTCCCACGCGGAGGCGCCGGCCTCCCGCCCCCCACGGGGCGCGCGCACAAAGGTCCGCTCCGGCCCACAGAATGCCCCGCGCCCCCACCCCACGCCGCACACACACGGCTCCCGAGCGCGCAGGGCCTCCGGCCACACACGCGACCCGCGCTTCCCGGGTCCACGGCCGACCCGACCCCCGCCGGCCGCGCGCATTCCCTGAGCCCCGCTCCGCGGCGCAGGCGCCCACCTGGCACTCCCACTCGGCCATCTGTGCCCCGCGCCCCCACGCCACACAAAGCAGGGGCCGGGCTCCTGCGCGCGGGCCCCCTCCCCTCCTCCCCGGCCTCGCCCCGCCGCCCGCGCCGCCCCCGCCGCCCGCGCTCGGTGCTCACCTCGCGCCGCTCACTCGGGGGCCCTGGGCCTGGCGCTGCGGCTTCGCGGCCCCGAGGCCCGGGAAGCCATGGGGTCCGGGTCGGCCGCCGCCCGCCGCGCGCGGGCAGGAAGGAGGGGGGCCGCGCGCCCCCTCCTCGCGCCGGCGCTCGGGCCGCAGTGGGCGGCCTGCTCCGCTCGCCTCCCGGCCGCGCCGCCCGCGCTCCAGTCCGCCTCTCCCGGCCCAGCCGCGGGCGGGGCGGCACCGGGACCCGGCCCTGGCCGCGCACCCGGACGGGCTGCCTGTGACCGCGGGAAACGCTCTCCCCTGTGCACAGAGGCGGGAGCGGCTCGGCGTGGGGGCCGCAGGGGGAGCGGGAGGAAAAAGTTCCCGGGCGGCCTGGCTGCGCTCGCCCGCGCCCCGGCGCCCGCAGGGCCGTGCGCGCCCCGACAGCACCCCCTGGCGGCCCGCGTGCCCACTGCGCGCCCGCCCGCCCGTGCGCCTTGGGGGAGGGAGGCTTGGTGGTGGGGTCCCAGTGGAGCCCTCAAAAAGCCCTCAAAACTTTCATGCACGTCTCAGGCTTGGGGACGCCGCAGGACGAGGTTGGGGTGACCGCTGCATCCCCGAGCAGAGGATTTGGACCGACACCCTGCTCTCAGGTGCTCCCAGCCTCTGGCCTGTCCTCTAGGCCAGGCTCCCACCTGGCCCCACCAGTATGTTGTTTTTAGAACATTAGACTTGTGGTCTGTTGTTACTGTGGCCCTAGGAGAATAACATACGGGAAGGCATCTGGCACACAGTAGGTGCTCAGAAACGGCCCCCAGGGTCCTCCTCTTCTTGCTGCTCACTGCTGTTCCCGGCACGTGGCCTTCGACTGGGTTCTCGCAGCAGCAGGTTAAGGCAGGGAGGCAGGAGACTGAGCCACGCTGGGGGCGAGGAGGCCTCAGGGCGGGTGAAAGGGACCGTCCCCACACATCTAGCATTTGACCTAAAATGCCAACAGCACTCACTGCATGCCAGGCTCTGGCTACTGCTCCCCACACCGACCTCATCAATCCTCTCGGCAACCCAGGGAGCGGGAGCCGCTATCATTCCCACGCATGTCACAGACAGCGAAACGGAGTCTCGGCAAGTTAAGTGGTTTGCCCAAAGATTTAGAAACCAAGTCGGTCTCCCCCAGAACCTGTGCTTAAGCTACATTGAGAGGACACAGTTCACCTTGACCCAGCTCCCGTCTCGCCTGCCCCGCCCCCTGGGCTGGTGGGAAGGGCTCTGAGAGCCAGACAGGGGACTTTAGCCCTCGGCACTTCAGTTTCCTCAGGAGCAAAATGGGATTAGTCTGCCTACAGAGGGGCGACAGGATCAAATGAGATGCATAGAAAGGGGTACAGTCATCTGGTCCCCCCCAAGATAAAAGGGCACTGTCCTTGCAACCCCACTACCTTATTTTACAGACGAGGAAACAGAGGTTTGATACAGGAACTCACTAGTCCCCACAGCACCTGGGAGCTCTGACGCCCTGACCACCTCCACAACACCAACCGACCACAGAGGCTGCGGGGGGGGGGGGGGGGGTGCCCTCCTGAGCAGGGCTGCTGGCTTTCAGCCTGCGTTCCGGTGAGTGGAAGCCTTGGAGTGGCAACTGTCAGGGAGTCTCTAAGTTAACGGGTTCATGCACTCATTCATTCAACATTAAGGTCATCTGCCCATGGCTTCCTTCCCAGTGGCACTAGAATTGCACCCGCACTTCTCCCCAGACCCTCTATAGCCCCGGGGAGCCTGGTCCTCTGTGCGGCGCTGCCTTCAGCATGCCCACCACGCGTCCCCTTGCTCATGCCCACCAAGCTCTCTTCTGCCTCAGGGCCTTTGCACTCGCTCTGCCAGAGATGCTCTTCCTGTTGCTCTACCCTCCACAGTGCCTTCCTGCTATTCCGTTCCCTGCTCAGAGAGGCCTCCTACTCACACTCCCAGCTGAGTGGCGCTCACTTCACCTGCTGTCACCTCACCCGCTGGTTTTCTCCCTGCACTCCTCTCTCCCAGCCGTTTATCTTTCCACACATAAGCACTGGTTTGCTGTCAGTCTCTCTCCACCAGGACACCAGCTCTGTGACAGCAGGAACCACTTACTTCTGCTGATTCCTCAGCGCCCAGCAAGGTGCCAGGTGCCCAGTAAGTGAAGACATTAACATCCAGCCCGTTCCATTTAGGATTCGAAAATTTTTCCAAAGATCACAGTGAGGGCCACTGGTGGGGAAAGAGAAAGTGTTTGAAGATTTTGGAGTGAAAATGCCTTTAAGGACTCTAAATTCTTGGGGCCCTACCATTGTTTTTTACCCATATTTAAATCACCCAGCTGACCATCTAAGGCATTTGAGTTTGGGATGTTCTCCCCTCTCCCCAGGGTTATGGCCCAGTTCTGCATCTGAATGGTCTTGGCCTTGAGCTCCCCCTAGATTTTCTCTTTGGCCGAAAGGAGACAATGACTCCTGCCAAGGGGAAGAGACCCTGGGCACTGGAAGCCAGGGAAAGGGGGGGGGGGGGGTGGCTATCTCCGGATAGAGTCCTGTCCCGGAGGGAATAGATGTATTACTGGCTCACTCAATACCATGCAAGGGGGCGCTTCCTTAGGTAGACATCCCACTTCAATCCCCCTACTCATGGCTGGGAGGCGGGCCTGGGAGGCCGAGGGCCTGGAGCGGGGAACGCAGAGCAGGGCTCAGGCGGTCCTAGGCCGTCCTGCCGGCCTGAGGGTGAAGACAGCCGAGGCACAGGCTCCCACACAGCCCTTCCCAGCCCAGGCCGAGCGGGCCGCAGGCCTCCCTGTGAGCACACAGCCAGCGCTTACTGAACATTTCCTGTGTGCTGGGCCCTGTGCTTTGGGTCTCTTACCTCCCTTTTGCAGAGCGGAAAATAGGGTCCCAGAGACAGGAGGACCCGTTTGGAAGGGAGCGAGATGGAAAAGCAGGGGGACCCCTCGCCCAGCTCTGCCCTGTACCAACAGCACGGCTTCGGGCAGCTCCGTGCCCGCTCGGAGCCTCTCATTCTCCAGGAATACGGGAGGTCGCCCACTGCTGGGGCTGGTTGTGAGGCGTGAAGCCCTCAGTGCCGGGAGCCGGGTGGCTGCTGTGAACTGGGCCCATCCGGCCCCACCACCCCTACCCGAAGGCGAATGGCAAAGGCCTTGCCAGTGCTTGGCGCCCAGCCGCAGGAAGGCAGGGCAGGGAGAAGGGTGCGCAGCTCACTTCAGAGTGGCCCGTGATCGCTGGGCCTTCTGCAAGGCTCTGCTTTCCAGCGGAGAAGGGGCCAGCCCTGCTGGGCTCCAGTTCCAGGCTCCCAGACCTGCAGGCCAGATTTCCATTCCACTCGCTCGCTCGCTCACTCACGAATGAGCCATCATTCGTGCACATACGGGGCTAAGCCCTGCTCTAGATGCATCTCAGGAAGAAGGTGGCGCAGGCCCACCCACACAGCACCCATGGGCCTGCTGAGCCACACAGACACTGGGCCCACCCTGAGGCCTCATTATCCCAAGGAAAAGGCCACTGTGATTACAAACCCTCTTGCAATTGGGAACCAAGACTTTTAGTAACTGGAGAAAAGAACTTTAATTGGAATTATATTTAGAAAATAAAATTAGCCCTGACCAGTTTGCTCAATGGTTAGAGTGTTGGCTTGTGCACCAAAGGGTCTCGGGTTTGATTCCTGGTCAAGGGCACGTACTTCGGTTGCAGGTTCATTCTCTGCCTGGGTCCAGGAAACCAATCTCTCTCTGTGTCTCTCTCTGTCTCTCTCTCTCTCTGTCTGTCTCTCTCTCTCTCTTTCTCTCTCTCTCTGTCTCTCTCTCTCCCCCTCCCCTCCCTTCCACTCTCTCTCTCTCAAAAAAAGGAAAAATTAAATTAAAACTATGAAAATTCTTAGTTTATCATCCACTCAAAAAATATAGGTTAATATGCTGATTCTTAGATTAACGTGCTAATACTTAGAAAGCAAAACAGTTCATTTGAGGAGGCCTGGCTTTTCCCACAGAATTGCCTGCGGGGGTTCTCCAGGCCCTTCCAGGCAGTGACCGCTCACAGGTCCCCCCCCCCCCCCCGGGCTCTGCGGCCACGAGGCCTGCACCGCAGCCCTTCCCTGGGGGCACTGGGTCACTCTTCACGTGGGGTGTGGTATTTAGACGGGCTGACCCTGCCCGCCAGCCACGGTGCCAGAGCTCAGGGTTGCTCCAACATCACTCTCATCCACTTCGTGAAATTCTACAACTTTGGCGGGACGTGGAGATTTCCTTCGCCATCACCTTGCATGCCGGGCCTGACAGCACGGATACTGGTGGCAGCGGCGAGAGAGGCAGGGGATGTCGGAGTGGAACTGTTTGCAAGCGGCCCACAGAGTAGCAGATATGCTTGAGTTTTAACCACTTTTCCTTCCAAGGAGGTAACAAATGCTCGGCTGCCCAGGCCCCGTCAGGCCTGGCGGTCAGCGGGGACTGGCCGCTTTCGAAGCCGCATTAGGGGGAACACGCCCTCGGGCCCTGCCGCTGGGGGCTGCTCAGAGCCGCGCCTGCCTGTTCGCTCGGTCCTTGGTGCTGACCACCCTCGAGGAGTGCGGGAGCCTTCCTTCTCCCTGCCAGCCCGTGTGGGTCAGCCGGGGCTGACCTTACCGCTGACATGCAGACATGGTCATATGACCCAGGCTTAGCCAAACTAAGTGCTCCGTTTGCCTGGCCACAGCGGCCCGTCCAGGGTGACACACGACCCCAGCTTTCGGGGCGTTCTGCTGGAAGCATTGAGGTGTGCTGGCGCCTCCAGGGGTGGTAAGCTGACTGGGTGTGTGCCTGAGAAGAAGGCCAACGCGAGGAAGGCAGGGCACCACCTGGGCACCTGGACCCAGCTATGCCTGAAGCGAAGGAACCCCTGGACTCCCGTCACACACATTAGTAAACCCACCTGTTGGCATCAGCCGGTGTGAGTTGGTTTTCTGTCACTTGTCTCAAAGAGCACTGAGGTTGCTTCACCTGGAGAAGAAGTGGGGTGGGGAGCGCAGGAATATGACCACTGTCTTCAAAGACCTGAGGCTTCCCAGCCTGTGTGCTGACGGACAGATTGTGTGGCTCAGGGGTGGGAGGACTTGGAGCAGGATTTTGACTACTTTTGGGGCGTTCTTCATGAGGAAGAACTTTCCCACAGTGAGAACTGTTCAAGGAGGGCCATACACCACTCTGAGAGAGTAACCGCCCCTTCTGCGGGCACCCAGACAGCAGGGTGTGGCGAGGGGCCGCGGCTGGCTGGGACGGCAATCCTGTCACGGAAGGAATATGACTTGGCCCCTCAGACCAGCTCTAGAGGGGAGCTGGGACATACCAGTCACTCCCAATTTCCTTGTAATCCTCACCGGAGGGTGTGTTTACAGGGAGGGGGGGAAACCTTGATGCGAGAGAGAGAAACATCGATTAACTGCCTCTCCTATGCAGCCCGACCAGATGTGGAACCTGAAACCCTTTGGTGTATGAGACGACGCTCCAACCAACTGAACCCCCGACGAGGTCACTCCCAATTTTTAATTGTAAACTATTAAAGGTATTTAGGAAGGTACAAGACAATAAATGGAGTGATTGCTCCTGAACCCGCTGTTGTCAGCTCAAGAAAGAAAGCCTCAGCAGTGCAGGGGAGCTCCTGACCCAGGCCCTCCCCCGCCCTCCCCCTCGCCAGCCTTGCCGCTGTTACTGCGCTCGCTGGGGACACGCAGCTCACTGAGGGTTAGAATTGCCGTCCTTGGAGACCTACAGGTTCTTTGTTACCAGTGGTGAAGAGAGACGTGCTCAGCTGCTCATAAAACATGTGCTTTCTTTATTTTTAATAATAGAAAAGTGTTACAAGAGGGCTCCCCAAACAGGCTCCCACTTAGTTCATATGAAAGTGATCCCCTCACCCCAGTGCTCTGGCCACCCTGCGCAGCGTCTGAGCTGGGCCCCTCTGCGTGGCGCGGAGAGCCGCAGTGTCAGAGCGAGGCCGAGCGCCGCCTGAGCGCGGCATGCACCAAGTGCTCTGTTATTGCATGGCTGGGACGATTCTTGTTACCTCGGGGAACTGCCCCACTCCAGGTCTCTCCCTGCTCACCCCCATCGTCCATGAAATCGGTCGTTTTACCCTTTGGTCTTCTCTGATCACACCTGGGTGACTGGTCTCCTTGCCTTCAGGTCCTCATCCCCCGCAGTGACTCACGCACTTCCCAAAGGTCACGCCCTGGCTAGCCCCCACACCTCCACGGCTGGCCCAGCCCCACACATCCTTCTCTGCTCCGTCCCTGCGGAATGACTTGCAGGCCCCTCAATCGTCCCATCCCTCTGAGCATCCCCACATGCTGTTCCCTCTGCTTGAGGCCCCTTTCCCCGGAAGCTCTATCTGACTGCTCCCTCCACCCTCTAGGCTCAGCTCCAGGGGGCTCCCCCAGGATGCCGTCCCAGTGCCCTCCCAGCTGTGCACCCAGGCACCGCCGGCCTGCCGCCTTCTGGGCCGTCACTCTGTGAGTCTGTCTTGCTGCAGGTGAGTTCCTGAGGCCAGGAGTGCTGTCTTCTTTAGAGTTTGGCAGATAGTTTTTGCACAATTTTTAAGAACAGCCCAATTTGCTTTTCTAAGCTCTTTGCACCTACCTACTCATTTAACCCTCACAGAGCCCAGGAAGGGAAGTGTTCAACCAGCCCATTTTACAGATGAGGAGGCGAGGCACTAGGAGTGTGTCCACGCCCCCCTGTGGCTGCCTTAGCAAACTACCACCCCGGAGGCGGGAAGCAGCACGGGGTTGTTCTCGGACCGCCTGGAGCGCAGTCGCCAGTCTTCCAGACCTCACGGACCACCAGGAGTTCGCGGACCACGGGCTGCTGACCGCTGGTCTGGAGGAAGGCGTGCAGAACCCGTCTCCGGGTGAGGCCAAGCCCAGGGCCGGCAGGGCAGGGCCGGCTCCTCAGAGGCTCCGGGAGAACCCGTGCCTCTCCTTCCCTTCGGTGTCGGCTCTCCCTTGCCTCTCTCGTGAGGACGCTTGTGTTCCAGGGAGGGCCTCCCCGCTCGGCCAGGCTGACCTCCCATCTCCAGATCCTCACCTCAGTCACACCTGCACCTCCCTTTGCCAGCTCAGGTCGCATGCTCAGGTTCTGGGGCAGGGAAGGGGATCTTTGGGGCCCCCCCGAGTGGGAGAGCTGAGACTCCAGCCCAGGAGGTCTGGCCCCTATGTCAGTCCATGGAGTCTCCTGCTCAGGAGGTCGCTGACTGGCCGACTGCATGGAGCAACGCGCTCCAGGCGGAAGGGAGATGGGGTGGCATGTGGGCAGGAGGCAGAGGCGGCGTGGGAGGGAAGTCCACGGCTCTGTGGGGGAGGGAGGGCCCCCGTTACCTGGACCCCGATGAGGCACCGCTGTCCACGGCCCGTGCGCTGGAGCAGTGGCCAGGGGGTCTCCACAGGGGCAGGCACACTGTCCCCCCGACTCCTCCCCACCCCCACCCAGGGTCAGGGCTGGGCAATGGTCTTCCTGGAGATGCAGTTTAGGACGTGCCAGACAGTGGGCTAAGCTGGCCCTGCTCCTCTAGCCTCTCCATCCACAGCTGCTCACAGGCGCGCTCTGTGGGTGCAGAGAGAGGCTTATCTCGTGCTGGGGTTCCCGAGTGCTCCCAGCCTGTGCTCCTCACTCCGCGCCCACACTCCCATGGTGCTCCCAGCCCTGTAAGGCAGGTACTGGTATCTCTGTCCAGGGGAAACGACTTACATACAGTGAAGTCACGGGACCTGAGGCCGTGCCCTGGGCAGGCCTGTGTCTGCCGGGCTGCAGTCTGAAGTGGAGGTGGAGGCACAGGCCTCTGTCCAGCACCAGGAAGCGGGGAGGCTGGTTGGGGGTGCTGGTGCTGGGCTGCAGGGAGGGGGGGAATGGGGGGATGGGGAAAGAAGGGGAGGGAAGGGCTATAGGGAGCAAGGGACAGAGGGAGGGGGAGAGGCAGTATGGGGACAAGAGGGAGGGAGGGAGGGAGAAGGAGTCAGGGAGGGCCAGGACAGTCGCCATAGCAACAGGAGCCTGCTCTGCTCTGAGGTTGAGCTGTGGGAGGGGGGCGGGGTGGGGGGAGATAAAAGATAAAGTCATTGGTGATAAGCTCCTCCAGCCCAAACAAGCTGGGGGTGTGGCGGGAGGGAGTGCGCACGCAAGACAGGGTCAGATGGGGTGGGCGGGGCAGTGGGCCGCATCTGCCTGCTTTGCCTCAGTCTACCCTCTGCTCAGTGGGCAGTGCCCCTGAGCTGCTGCCCCCGCCTCTGGAGCTGTGCTGCGTGGGGTGGAGGGGGAAGGGAGGGGCTGGGGTCCAGCTGGGGTGCGGGAGAGTGGGACGCTCTTCTCTGCACCTGGAGGGGAGGGTCGGCTGCAGAAAGCTTGTCTTTTCTCTCCCAGGGAACTGGTGGGATTAGCCAGGAGCCCACCGGGGCCTGGGCAGCCCCGGCTGAGAGAGGGCCTGGGGGTCTTGGGTGGGGACAGAGACTGCCAACGCAGGCAGGCCCGGCCCTCTGTCCAGGGCCTCACGGGCCCAGGGCAGCTTCGGCTCAGGCCACCTGCGTGCCTCTGTGCCATGTGCAGCGACGCAGGCGGGCTGAGGCCTTGCAGTCCCGTGCGTACAGGCGTGCACAGGTCACCGGTCCCTGCGGTCTCCGTGAGCGTCCACCTGCGTGTGTGTCCATGTGCCTCCTTCATCCACGGGGTCAGGGCCTGCGGTGCACCGGGTGCTGGGCTGGCCACCGGCGCCACGGTGGCGACCAAAGCAGCACAACCACATCCTTGCCGGGTCAGCACGTGGGGGTGGACAGAGAATCAGCCAGTAAGCGTGTCGGCTGCAGAAAGGGCCGGCCCGGGCGCCAGGAAGGGCGGGCGTGGGCACGTGCTGCTCAGTCATGCGGGGGGGGGGGGGGTGGGGGGCTATGGAGAGCTGGAGCAGAGGTGCGTGGCCTGGGGACAGAGGCGCACAGGCCCTGAGGCAGCGGCGCGCAGGGCAGGGAGGAGGCCTGTGGGCGGAGGAGGGGCTTGGCGGCCGCAGCTAGACTCTGGCTTTGATCCTGAGTGGGGGAGCATGAGGAGGGGCTCTCCCCGAGGCCGCCCAGCATCCCTGGCTGCTGTGAAGAGAGCAAACGTAGCTCAGGGCAGGAACAGGAAGGCCAGCGAGGCGACCACTGCATGCGGCCAGATGGGGCATGTAAAGTTCCCAATCCCAAATAAATTCTGAAGGTAGAATGGACAGGACTTGCCAGCCTGGGGTGAGAAAGAGGGGAGCCCAGGACAGTCCAGAGCTTTGGGCCTGGGGGACCGGCAACATGCTTGCCTGAGCCAGGAGCCGCGGCTCTCTGTGGGGTCTGCATGCTGCTGGGAGGCTCCAGTGCAGGCTCCGGGCCAGTGTCTCTGCTGCTGGGCAGGGACGCAGGTCTGCACACATGGGTGCGGCACGTGCATCCCTGTGTGCCCTCAGAGGGCCAGGCCAGTTCCAGGCCCGCAGGCTCACTAGGCACGCAGGGTGGCTGGTGCCCTACCTGCCCTCCAGGCCGGACCCCAGCCATGTGTTCCTGGCGCCCTCCTGCTGTCCTCGGTGCCAGGCACGAGGCACCCTCGCCCAGCAGAGCCCCGCTTGTGCCACCCCTGCTGCCCCTGAGGAAACAGGAGGAGGGGCTGTGACAGGCCCTCAGGAAACCTGATGGGTGAACGTGAGCACTTCAGGACTAACACCTCCCTGGGGACTGCCTGTTGTTGGGGTACATCCTGGAGCCCCAAGAGGAGGGACCTGCCCAGCAGCAGACACTGACCCCACCCCATGTCACCTCCTTCTGGAAGTCAGAGAGAACCCCACTGGTCCATTCAGCTCAGCTTCTCCGCTCCCCAAACCCTCCCATCCACACCTGGCTCCGGGGGGTCTGATGAGACCGCAGCTGAGCACCTGAGTCAGCCGAGGCCGCTTCTGCCCTGGCTGCTGTGCGGTCGGGGGCAAGACGTATCCCCTCGGAGCCCCCCCCCCCCCCCGCCGTGTCCTGGAGCCGGAGCACCTGCTCTGCGGCTGCCCAGCTGTCACCTCTGTGAGCCGTGTCCGAGCCTGTCCGGGCGCTACGGGAAGAGGAAACCAGGCGCCCCGCGGCCGTGCACCTCGCCACGCTCACTCCTTGCTCCTCCCGGTGCTCCCCGGGTGCTCCTCCCGGTGCTCCCCCCCCCCCCCCCCCAGCCTCCCTTCCAGGCGCGCTCACCAGTTCCGGCCGCTGGTTCACCAGGCCCGCCCTGGGAGCAGGCTGGCTCCGGTGCTGGCTGCAGTGATGGGGCCTCCAGTCAGACCCAGGTGACTCCCGGGCAACCTGTCCTAACCGGGAACTTGCAGATGCCCCTTCGAGGGCGAAGAGGAGGCTTTCAGGTGCCTGAGGGATCTGAGCTGGGGACTGCCCCCCCCCCCCCCCCCCGCCACCGCCTCAGTGACCGGCCTCACACGGGGCCTGTGACCCGGCGGCGGGGCATGGGGGGAGGCAGTGTGGGGGGGCAGCGTGGGGGAGGTAGTGGGGGGGCAGTGTGTGTGGGGCAGTGTGTGTGGGGGCAGCGTGGGGGGGCAGTGGGGGGGCAGTGTGGGGGAGGTAGTGGGGGGGCAGTGTGTGTGGGGCAGTGTGTGTGGGGGCAGCGTGAGGGGGCAGCGTGGGGGGGCAGCGTGGGGGAGGTAGTGGGGGGGCAGTGTGTGTGGGGCAGTGTGTGGGGGGGCAGCGTGGGGGGGGCAGTGGGGGGGCAGTGTGTGGGGGCAGTGTGTGTGGGGGCAGCATGGGGGGCAGTGTGGGAGGAGGCAGCGTGAGGGGGCAGCGTGGGGGGGCAGTGTGGGGGGGGCAGCCACCAGACCTGGAAGAGGTGGCAGGCCCCCAGGCCTCTCACTGAGCCTGACCTGCACCGGAGGCTGACTTGGGGCTGCTCACCTCCAGAGCTGCCAGAGCCATGTCTGCTGCTCGGAGCCCCACATCTGCTACAGCGGCCGCAGGGGCGGGGCTCCCCTACCCCCCCAGCCCCCCCTCCTCCCGTCGAGCCTCGGCCCTCCCTGGGCCTCCCTCCCACACTCGCCCCGTGGGTGGGGTTGGGGTGGTCGGCCAGGGCCCAGGGATGTGGGAGATGGGGCAGGGAGGGGAGGGGGTCCGGGAGTGGGGGTCTGTGTGCCGCTGGAGCTTCTACGCGGGCCAGGCTCCCGGGCACCAGGAGTGGCGACGGGCTGGACTGCCCGCCCGCTCTGCCCGGTGTCCCAGGGCCCCTACGCGGCACCGAGGAGCTGAGGTCGTCCAGGAGGCCGCAGGTTTGCTGCAGACCTCAGGCCCGAGCGCACAGAGGGCGCCGCCCGCTGAGGCATGCTGGCAGCTTGGAGGAGAGGCCCCAGGGCAGAGCCAACTGCCTGGCGTCCGCACACACGTGTGCCTGTGTGGGGCGGGCTGGTGCATGGACATGGGGGTCACCGGTGTGCAGGCCTTCCACTCTGGCAGGAGCACGTATGCATGCCCCTGGCACAGACCCGCTGGAAACCCAGGGTGCTTCCTTATCTTCTTTAAAGCACTGAAATGCTATTCTAAGCCCCATCTTGCTGGCTGGACATTGGATCTCAGCCATTACTGGGCCCCCCTTTTCTGTCCAAAGTGATGCAAAGGTCCTGGGGCCCATTTGAGACTGGCCACCCACCACCCCTGGCCGGACAGCAGGTCAGGACAGGTGACCACCTCAGGGAAATACCAGGAAAACTCCCTTCATAAGGAAAGCCAGGGTCGGCCTGTGTGGAATTTGAGGTGCAGCAGGGGTGAGTCAAAAACAGAACAAAACCCAAATGAATCTCTGCTATTCATTTAGACCCTAGAGTTGCGCTGCTCAATACAGGTATCATTAGCCACGTGTGGCTATTTGAATTTCAAATTGAATGAAATAAAAATGTTTTTATGTAGTTCCTTAGTCACAATAACCACGTTTCAAGTTTTCAATAGCCATGTGTGGGACACCACAGAAGTGCTACATGAGTACTACACTTCTGAACGGAGGAGCTGCCCATTTTACAGATGGGAATGCTAGGACCAGACACAGGGAGTGACTTGCTGAAGGCCACTTGGGGCAGCCAGAACCTTCGAACTCCACAAGGTAGTGGCTGCGTCTGGCTCAGTTGCCATAGTAACCCCAGGGCTGCTAGGCAGAGCAGGTACTGGCCAGTGGTGGTGGCTGAGTGATCACCTGTGCCCTCGTCAGCATCCTCAGGGGAAACAGCTTTGGGAGAAGAGGCGAAGCCTCCCGAGCTCGGCTTGTCCAGGGGCTGTGGGACTCCACCCCTGCCTCGGACCCGACACCTCGCTTCTTTGTGACTCAGTTTCCCCACTCATGAGGTGGAGATTGTAACAGCCTCAGAGGCTACTGCATGATTTCTCTAAGTTACTCTGGGCTGTGGGAGCGACCCCAGGTCAGGTGAAGCTGATCTGAGAATAATGTGAACACAGAGGAAAGGGAGGCCCTGAGGAAGGTTCTGGATGGTGCTGAGAGCTGAACCGGCTGCTCCCGAAGCTGGTTATTTCCCAGTTATGTTCACCAATAACTTTTTGGTCAGTTGCAACTCAGAGACTAATGTGAGACCATCTCATCCAACCCCTTGCCCCCTAACACCCTTATGAGCTTTCTCCATAGCAGCTGATAGTCTCTGCTTGAATGCCACTCACGATGGGGATCTCACTACCCCATACAGGAACTCCACAAGGGCAGAACCAACGCGGGCATGAGCGAGAGCTGATAATTGATTGCCCCTGTCTGGAGAGGGTTGGCAGAAAGACAAGGTGAGTGGGTGGCCAGGCTGTTCCTAAAGAAGTCCTCCTTGCCCAACGCTGTGCAGGGCAGTGGGAAGAAAACCCTGCATGTCCCGCAGACCTGGGTTCACATTTCATCCCTGCTGATGACTCGCTGTGTGACTCCGAGCAACAGACTTACTCTCTCTGAGCCTCAGTTTCACCAACTGCAAAATGGGTTCCCTGGCAGCCCTCATCTGGTGAGGACATCGTAAGGATCAGGGGAGAAAGCATGTGCGCCCGTGCTGGGTGCACGCCGGTGCCTGGCAAGAGTGGGAGCTACCTCCCTGTGGGTGATGACAGGCATGTCCTCATGTCTAGAAACGTCTGCTTGTGCCCATGAGGGGATGGCACTGGGGGGCTGTGAGGAGGCCCAGGCTCTCTGCCAGGAAGCAGCTTCCGCAGCTGTGATATACACCCCAGTTCAAACCCTTCCCCTGGCTGCTGGGCACGGCCCGAGATGGAGGAGCTGTCTGTTGTCGTGGCGACAGTCCATTGGGGTCCTGGGAGCATCAGTCACCTAGGCCTGCTGCCGGGGGTGCACTGGCGTGTGTGTGGTTTGAGCATGAAATTCCTGAATGTGCACGGCCATGCGCCCGTGTGCATGTGGAATCCCTGAGCGTGCAAGGCTGTGGCCTGTGTGTGGGCATGGGAATAGAGTTCTCGCATGCATGAGGCTGGGTGTGCCCATGTTGTGGGTGGCTCTGTGGACGCTGCCCCAGGCAGGTGTGGAGGAGGTGCCTGGGGAGGAGGGTGTGCTCAGGTGCCACCCCTCTGACTGTGGCCCGGGTGGTCACTGCCTTCTCTGAGCCTCCATTCCCTCCCCTCTGACTGTGGCCCGGGTGGTCACTGCCTTCTCTGAGCCTCCATTCCCACCCCTCTGACTGTGGCCCGGGTGGTCACTGCCTTCTCTGAGCCTCCATTCCCACCCCTCTGACTGTGGCCCGGGTGGTCACTGCCTTCTCTGAGCCTCCATTCCCTCCCCTCTGACTGTGGCCCGGGTGGTCACTGCCTTCTCTGAGCCTCCATTCCCTCTCTGTAAACAGCAGGCTACAAAGGCACCCCCACTCGCCACTTCATGTCCTCCTGTGAGGCCTGTGGCAGCAAAGCCCTCCACTCAGCACACATCTCCGAGGGCTGGGTGTGCGCAGGCCCTGGGGAGACAGCGTGAGCTAGCCCCTCCTCAGGCACCTTCCTTCCGGGGGAGGTGGACAACGCACAGGTGAGCAATGGCAATCACAGCGACGCCAGGTGTGTGCTGGGGGGAAGAGCAAGCTGAGGCAGGGTGGTGGGGAGGGGCCTTTCAGCAGGCCTGAGGGAAGGAGGGACACAGTGATGGGAAGAGCATTGGGAGCAGAGGGAACAGCATGCTCAAAGGTCCCAAGGTGGGGCCGAGGTTCAGCTGTGCTGCGGCAGTGTGGGCTCCAGTGCTGGCTGCAGTGATGGGGACTCCAGTCAGACCCAGGTGACTCCCGGGCAACGTGTCCTGACCGGGAACTTGCAGATGCCCCTTTGAAGGCGAAGAGGAGGCTGCGGCCGGGGGGGGGGGGGGGGGGGGGAGGGAGGGCGCGGGGAGGGAGAAGGAGGGGAGAAGAGAGACGAGCTGTGCACAGTTGCCAAGCAGGCGAGTGGCCTTGAATGTTACTTAAGACCAAGAAAGCCTGAACAACTTTTTACGTTAAAAAGGTCCAATGTGCCGAGGGCCTGAGAGGTGGGTGACAAATGGTGATGGTGGCAGCCAGCGCCTCTCCCCTCGTGTCCTGAGTGATTCTGCTCTGTGCCCCCTGCACACTGTGATAGTAAAACAAACCCAGGACTCTTACCACTGGATGATAAGCAGCCAAACCCCAATCAAAATGGGGAGAGGGTCAGCAAGCCTGGGAAAGAGGCCCACATCATTAGTCACTAGGGAGATCATGGAATACCACTGCACCCCACAGTGCGGAAAGTGGGTACCCCAAGCACTGTGAAGAATGAACAGCAGGCACCCTCATGCTTTGCTGTGAGGATGAAAATGGCACCGGCACTTTGGAAAACAGTCTGGCAATCCTATCTAATAAAAGAGTAATATGCAAATTAACTATTACTTTGCTACACTAAACAAGCTACGCCCACCAGCCAATCAGGAGCGAGTATGCAAATTAACCCAACCAACATGGCTGTAGCCACGGAGCGAACAGGAGGCTTGGGTTGCCCCCAGCAATGGAGGAAGCCAAGCTTTCCTCACACCCTGGCCAGCCCAGGCCTCCACTCAAGGCTACAAAGTTTCTTTTCTTTTCTTTTTTTTAATATATTTTTATTGATTTTTTCAGAAACATCGATGAGAGAGAAACATTGATCAGCTGCCTCCTGCACACCCCCTACTGGGGATGTGCCCGCAACCAAGGTACATGCCCTTGACCGGAATCGAACCCGGGACCCTTGAGTCCGCAGGCCGACGCTCTATCCACTGAGCCAAACCAGTTTCGGCAAGGCTACAAAGTTTCAATTATAGAAGATAAATTAATCCCAGATACCAGGGCCTCCGCTTGGGTCGCCAGGGGGCGTGGCCGGCCTGAAAACCACCACAGGCCCCTCGCTCAGGCTGCCTCATGCCCCAAGGGAACCCCCACCCTGATCCGGGACACCCTTCAGGGCAAACCAGCTGACCCCCCACCCATGCACCAGGCCTCTAGCCTATCTAATAAAAGAGTAATATGCAAATCGACCATCACTCCAACACAAAAGATGGCTGCCCCCATGTGGTCAAAGATGGCTGCCCCCATGTGGACACAAGATGGCCACCACAAGATGGCCAGCAAGGGAGGGCAGTTGGGAGGGACCAGGCCTTCAAGGGAGGGCAGTTGGGGGCGATCAGGCCAGCAGGGGAGGGCAGTTGGGAGGGACCAGGCCTGCAAAGGAGGGCAGTTGGGGGCAATCAAGCCTGCAGGGAAGGGTAGTTGCTGGAGACCCAGGCCTGCAGGGGAGAGCAGTTGCGGGGGACCAGGCCTGCAGGGGAGGGCAGTTAGGGGTGACCAGGCCTGCAGGGGAGGGGAGTTAGGGGCAAACAGGCTGGCAGGGGAGCAGTTAGGTATCAATCAGGCTGGCAGGGGAGTGGTTAGGGGGTGATCAGGCTGGCAGGCAGAAGTGGTTAGGGGCAATCAGGAAGGCAGGCAGGCGAGCAGTTGGGAGCCAGCAGTCCTGGATTGTGAGAGGGATGTCCGACTGCCTGTTGCGGGATTGGGCCTAAACAGGCAGTCGGACATCCCTTGAGGGGTCCCAGATTGGAGAGGGTGCAGGCTGGGCTGAGGGACACTCCTCCCCCTTCCCGTGCACGAATTTCGTGCACCGGGCCTCTAGTCTATCTATATAAAACCCTAATATGCAAATAGACTGAACTGAACAATCAGTCACTATGACATGCGCTGACCAACAGGGGGCGCATGTGGAACATCAGGGAACATGGGGGAAAAATATCCTGACTCCTTTGGTGAGGATTAAAAAAATAAAGTAAATAAAAAACATACCCCCCCAAAAAAATATAAATATAAATAAAATAAAAAACATATCCTTGAGGTAGGATTTTTTTAAAATATATTTTATTGATTTTTTTACAGAGAGGAAGGGAGAGAGAGAGAGAGTTAGAAACATCGATGAGAGAGAGACATCGATCAGCTGCCTCCTGCACACGCCCTACTGGGGATGTGCCCACAACCAAGGTACATGCCCTTGACCGGAATCAAACCTGGGACCTTTCAGTCCGCAGGCTGACGCTCTATCCACTGAGCCAAACCGGTTTCGGCGAGGTAGGATTTTAAAAAAAAGAAGATTCAGCTGATTCTCAAATTGTCTCAGAAGTACTAGCAAAGAACCTTGGTAACTTTCAACCCTAGTGCCAAATTCCCTTCCCTTCTACCAGGAGGTTCACCCCAACACAGGACAGAGTAAAGAACTTCCAGGGGCTTGGACTGGGGCTGGGTCAAGGCATACTCTACAGGAGACATGAAATGTGGACATTGGCAACTGCTTGGGAAGAAAGGCTGCAAAGGATGCTACAAGTTATTAGATACTGCACCCTCTCTCTACTCTGAAAAGACCCACGTGAGAGGAAACTTGGGACTGAAGCTTTAGATGTAGCGGTCATTGTTGCCCATTTCTTAGAGATCCTTCTGATGATATTAGTATGGAGAATAATTAAGACACTAAGTGGAGTTAGCCATTAGCCTGATTCTTGTATTTTCTTCTTTTTAAAAAATGTTTTTATTGATTTCAGAGAGGAAGGGAGGAGAGAGATAGAAACATCAGTGACGGCCCTGGCCGGTTTGGCTGAGTGGATAGAGCATCAGCCTGCAGACTGAAGGTTCCTGGGTTCGATTCTAGTCAGGGGCATGTACCTCGGTTGCAGGCTCCTCCCCGGACACCAGGCCCTTGTCCTGGCAGTGCAGGAGGCAACCAATCGATGTGTTTCTCTTATCGCTATTTCTCTGTCTCTCCCTCTCTCTTCCATTCTCCCTGAAAATCATTGGGAAAATACCTTCCGGTGAGGATTAAACAAAATAATCAATGATGAGAATAATTGATCAGCTGCCTCCCGCATGCCCCCACCCCCACCCCAAGGGGACTGAGCCCATAATTTGGGCATGTGCCCTGACACTGGTGACTTCTTGGTCCATGGGTCAACACTCAATCACTGAGCCACACCAGCTGGGCCTGGTGTCTTTTTTTTTTTTAATCTCTTTCTTACCTACCTTCATGCCAATAACTTATAAGGAATATCAACTGATGGTCGTTGGCACCAATTCAGGGCCATGAGGCAGCCTGGGCCAGGCCCCTCCGGCTCTTCAGCGCTGCCTCTCCTGCTGGTCTGCACTGAACTGGTCTGCTCTACTCTGCAGTGTCTCCTCAGCCAGGGAGATGCAGCCTTCAGTCTCTGGTGGAAAAGGAAAGTGCCTTCCCAGAGCCCAAGTGGAGCTGGCTTATAAAGACAGAAGCCCCTGCCCCTGATTGGTCCCTCCTCATGCAAATAAGGGCTCTGAATCTTCAAAGTTTGATTGGCCCAAAAGGCACTCTCCTGGTTGGTCAAAATAGAGTCCCTTTGATTGGTCAGCCACTGACCTCACTCCCACAGCTTGGCCGTCTCGGCCTCTGGTTGGACTCGCACAGGAACAGCCTTTCACTGGCTGCTTCCCTCAGGGATCTGCAGCAAAGGTCCCTCCTGTCTCTTCAGGGCTTGGCAGCTCATCCGTTTGTAGTGCTGAGTAACATTCCATTGTCTGGAGGTACCAGTTTATTTATCCATTTACCTGCTGAAGGACATCTTAATTGCTTCCATGGTTTGTTTTGTTTTAATGTATTTTTATTGGTTTCAGAGAGGAAGGGAGAGGGAGAGGGAGAGATAGAAACATCAATGATGAGAGAGAATCATTGATCGGCTGCCTCCTGCACGCCCCCCACTGGGGATCGAGCCCACAACCAGGGCCTGTTCCCTGACGGGAATCCAACGGTGGCTGCCTGGTTTGTGGACAAAAGGGGCCACATGCTGACCTGACAAGCTCAGGGGCGGCCTGCATGGCCAACTTGCAAACTCAGAGACCTAAAGTAACCACAAAGGATGGTCTGAAATGAAACTTTAACTAAAAGCAGTGATGGTGGGCAGTCACCTCCTAAGCCTGTATGTTCCCTGACAAGGTCAACCTTTACCTTACCTGAGCCTATGTGTCTTTTTGCATCTAAGATAACATACACTTGAAATGTCTGGGTAACTTGTAACTTCCCTTTATCTGGAGCCCCTGGGGCACAACCAAATGTGGTGGGTGCCAGGACAGAGACCACAAATTCCTTCATTATCATGTTAATTGTTCCTGCACCCATCTAAGTATGTGTCCATCATTTTACTTTTTATCCAATCCCAGGGGTTTCCCACTGCTTTGCTTTATCCCACCTCCTTAATCTATCACCAATGAATTTCATGTAACCCACCTATGTCCCTCTTTTGATGGCAATGTATAAATACAAATGTAACTAGCCATTCTCCAGAGCATTATCTCAATTCGTTGAGGTTCTGCTTCCTGGCATATGTCGACAGTTTGGCTCAAATAAACTCACAAAAATTCTTTACAGGTTTGAATGTTTTTTTTTTACGTTAACAGGTTCATGGGTCGATGCTTGACCACTGAGCCAGGCTGGCCAGGCTGCTTCCATGTTGTGGCGATTATGAATAAAGCTGCTATGCACATCCATGTGCAGGTTTTTGTGTGGACATACGTTTTCAACTCATTTGGGGAAATACCAAGCAGTGTGGCTGCTGGGTTGTATGGTAAGATTGCGTTTAGCTTGGTGAGAAACTGCCTGCTTTAGGGAGGTGTGGCTGCCTTAAACAAAGACCCCAGGTTGGGCACTGGAATTAGCAGTTCCTTCTTCACAGTCTGGAGCACACGTCTCGCTGTGGCTTCACGGGGGTGGAGAGAGAGGAGAGACAGAGGGGAAGAGTAGAGACAGGAATAGGAGAGAAAGAGAGTGTGTGTTCGCTGGTGTCTTGTTTTAGGAGACTATGAGTCTATCCAGTCAGGGCCCCACCCTGAAGACCTTGTTTAGCCTTAATTCCCTCCACAAAGTCCCTGTCTCCAAATACCAGTAGAGTCGCATTGGGGTTGAGGCTTCAACATGTGAATTTTAGGGGAACATGAGCATTCAACCCACAACTTTGCCAAACTGCCTTCAGAGTGGCTGTCCTGCATTGCCAGCAGCAGAGTGAGGTTCCGTGCCCATTCTCCCACCATTTGCTGTTCCTGTGCCTGGTTTCAGCTATTCCAATGGGTGTGTAGTGGGCTCTCGCCGCTGTGTTAACCCGCAGTCCCCTCATGGTGCACGATTGAGCGTCTTTCCATGTGCTTATTTTCCACCTGTAAATCTTTGGTGAGGTGTCTGTTCAGATCTTTTGTCCATTTTAAAAAATATATTTTATTGATTTTTTTACATAGAGGAAGGGAGATGGATAGAGAGTTAGAAACATCGAAGAGAAAGAAATATCTATCAGCTGCCTCCTGCACATCCCCTACTGGGGATGTGCCCGCAACCAAGGTACATGCCCTTGACCGGAGTTGAACCTGGGACCCTTCAGTCCGCAGGCCGACGCTCTATCCACTGAGCCAAACTGGTTAGGGCTCTTTTGTCCATTTTTAAAATTGGGTCATTTTCTTATTGTTGAGTTTTAGGAGTTGTTGTATTATAGTCCTTTTCCAGATATTTCTGTTGCCAACATTTTCTCCTAATCGGCTTGTCTTCTCATTCTGTTGATAGTATCCTTTGTAGAGCAGGAGTTTTAATGAAGTCCAGCTTATCTATTCTTTCTTTGATGGGTTGTGCCTTTGGTGCTGTATCTAAAAAGTGATCAATCAACCTTTGTTCTTTTAAGGCTTAAAAGCCACTGAGACTTGGGAGCTGCTTGTTACCACAGCATAACCTCGCCCGTCCTGACCAATACAGCCATTAACAACAGAAATGTTGCTTGGCCTGCAGGATCAGACTTCAGGACTGACTGTCTGAAAAGCTTTTACTCTGTCACAATCAGGACAGTGAAGATCAGGAACTCCCTGGTAGCTGGACCGGGATACCTTTGCCACCATAGCAACAGCTCAACATTCACGAAACAGGTCTTTGGAGCTTGGGTAGAGGCTGCAGCCAGGGCCTCCCCCGTGGAGAAGCCCCTCCCTCACGTCCTCCTTCCTGGTCTCGTTAGTCAGTGCAGCCAATGTCCAGAGTCCGTTTCCCACTGAGAACCTACCTGCAAGGGACCCGGGAAATGGTTGCAGCTTTCCAGCCTCACCATCCAGGGAGACATGGGAGGAGGAGTTGGGAGTGGATGCTGAGGATGCTCGGCCACGGCCAATGCAGTGGGTTGGGAAGGAAGGGCTGACTGCAGAACCAGAAGAGGCAGAGAATGAGGCTGGCAGAGATGAGCAAAGGGGAAGAGGAGGCTCAGAGCGGCAGAGAGGCCAAAGGAAACGATGCTGAGGGGAAAGTCAGGGCAAATGTTGGCACTGGAGAGGGAGCAAAGCTGGGAATGGGATGAGAGAAGGAAGGGAAATGGATTATAGTTTGGTCTTGCTATAGTGCGTTCAATAGTGTTTCTCAAAATGCATCTCCACCTTATTAGAAATAAGGTGAGCCCCCCAATTCAGGGGTCCTGGTAGAACACAAAACATACTCGGGAGCCAGGCAGCAGGCAAATATCTTTACTTCTACATAGGAGGGTGCGCACACATGGTCTGGAAGCGCACACACATGGAGCAGGCGGTCTGCTAGGGTTTATAACCCCTGACGGACGTGACCTGTCCCTTGCTCTTGATTGGAGCTCAGGCGCACAGTCTTTTGCAATTGGCTAATTCAAAGGGAAGGGTTGGCTTTTGCTGTTTCAAGATGGTGGCCCCCAGGGGAGCTGCAAGCCATGTGGCCAACATGGCAGCTGCCAAGTCACACAGTCCAACATGGTGGCTGTCTAAACTGTTCTTTGACAGAAAAGATGACTTGTTTATTCTCACAATTCCCCGCTTTTCTTTATATTTAAACTCTTTTCTTCAAACTCGGCTGACACCCCTTGACTTTTCTGCTCTGCAGTGTCTAGAAGACTAACTTGCTGTTTGGTCAATGCGGTTTCAGTTAGCCCTTGGACAAGACATGGGACGATATGACATCCTATCACTGTAGCTCCTACTCAAAGGGGTGAAATGGACACCATTGCTCTAGTGCATTAAAGAAAGGACCCTCGGTCACACGCTCCAGCTCACGCGTCACTAAAGCTGCCGATGCCTTAGGCTCAGTGACGGTCCCTGTGCTGTGTTGTCAGGGATGAATGTGCCGCACTGGCCTCAACATTACACATCTTCCTCCTTTTCTGCCAGAATCCTATCCAAGGCCAACCTACTCTCCCAGGGCACCCTGCTGCTGGCATCTAGCTGTTCACTATCCCTTTAGCTGCGTCTCGAGCATAGTTAACGAGCCTTTGCTGGTTCTAGAAAATATAACTAATCCACCACATTCTTGTTCACAGTGGCCACCAGCACAGGACAGACTCAAACCCTGCAGCAATCTGATTTCCAGCCTTAAACTCCTTGGCACCCCTCCTGGAACCCCAATGGGATCTGTGTGTATATGGGGATCAAAGGAGCCCCCGGACCCTCTCTCCTCTTCTTAGTCTGTCTGCCCATTGAAAAAGGTTTACGATGTGCCAACATGAAAGGGATAGCCAATTGTATCAGAGCGCAGGGTCCACTCCATTTGCTGGGCAAGGCCACAGGGTCCCCCATGACACCACCAGACATCAGCATGGGATACCGACAGTGCAGCACGATGGGCTTCTGAGGATACTCAACCATTTACACATCCGGATAAATTTCTCATAAACTCCAAGCACTGTTCCCCGCCTTGAAAGGCAGGAGGTATAGTTTACATCAGAGGACAGGCTGGATCGTTTGGGGGTGGGTGGTGGGGGGTCCTAGCTCTTTACCTCTGTTGGATGGGAACAACAGGGCAAGAGTCTTACAGGAAGCGTTTCCCCAGGTGGTTTCATCCTGGTACAAGGCAAGCACACATTCCATCCTGTTACTGTCTGAGGTCCATCCGAATGGGAACGGGACCACTTGGGCCTCTATAGCCTTCCTGCCACACAAGCGTAGCAGTCGCTTTTATTCAGGGCGTGTACAGAATATTTAATCCATTCCACCCAGGCATTCATTCCCTTATATCCACTATTTGCATGGTGGTGGCAGTGGCCTAGGGGATCTTGTCCTGTGACATCTACTCCTAAATCTAGTCCTAGCCAATCTTTTGACCTAAAGGCTGAAATATCCAAGTTATTCAAGTTATCTATAATCAATAACTTAACTGGGTAAGCATGATCCAGATTGTACACATTTCCCTAGCCCACATTGTAAGCCCCTGCAATTTGCCAGAGCCATAAAGCAAATAGAATTCAGCACATGATGGTTATTAAGACAGCTCACAGTTTTTAGTATCAATTTCAAGGGGACATGTCCTGGTATGGCTGTTCAAGTTGAGGTGTGTCTGCCCTTAACACATGTGTGATGGGTCCAACCTCGCTCTGCAGTTCGAACAGCAGTCTCTGTAGTAAGCAAGACAGGTAAGGTCCTTGCCAGGAGGGTTCCAACTTGCTTCCCTTCCAAGTCTTGATTAGAACAAACAGTCTTCCGGTCGATGGCAATGAACCGGAAACTCAAGAGAGCCTTGGGTCAGGAGGCCTTCTAACCTGAGAGAGATTAAAGTAGAAGAGATACCCAGTACTCAGTTCTTAAGAAACTAGTAGCCCGTTTGCACAAAGATTCATGCAATAGACCTTCATTCACCTGGCTGCCTGCACCAGTTTTCTGCCGGCACCAGGGACCCAGGCCTTGGCTGTGGCCACCGCCTTCTGCCTTTTTCAGGGTGGGGGCTTGGCCCCGGGCGGTGGCCTTGGGCTCGGCGGCACCCAACATCCTTGCTAAGGATCGCAGGAGCCGACCCCCAGTGGTTTCCTGCGATCCTTGCAGGCTGCCCACTGGTGCCCAAGGCCCGGAAAGCCTCCGCCCCAGGCTTTCCTGGCCTTGGGCTCGCCGCACCCAGCGTCCCTGCTACCGATCGCAGGAGCCGACCCCCAGTGGTTTCCTGCGATCGGTGCAGGCTCCCCACTGGTGCCCAAGGCCGGGAAAGCCTCCGCCCCGAGGCTTTCCCGGCCTTGGGCTCCGCCACACCCCAATGTCCCTGCAACGGTTTCCTGGTGGGCGTGGTTGGTGGGCGTGGCTTGGGCGTAGCGAAGGTGCGGTCAATTTGCATATTTGTCTATTATAAGGTAAGATTGGTCCCTAGTTTCCATTGTAGGAAGATCTTGAGGCATCCCAGGGCCTATTGGAATCACCTACAGCCAGCTCTAGGTAAAAAAAAACTTTTCCTAAAATTCAAACTCTAGGAAGGTTGTCAAACTTGATTTTACCAATAAGATTATATATTAAAGTGTATTAGACAGGAACATAGGCCAGCAAACTTCGGTTCCTATGATTAAAAGATGGGTTTTTTTAATTAAATACCTGATTAATCTACACTAATAAAAGAGCAATATGCAAATTGACCATCACTTTGTGACACTCACCAGCCAATCAGGAGTGAGTATGCAAATTAACCTGACAAAGATGGAGGCGGCCCCACCCCCCAGCCGCTCCGGGCCATGATGCAGAGTGGCTGGGCAGGGCGGGACGCTTGTTATGAGGGGGAGGGCGGGGATTGTAGGGAGCTACAGGAGCGGTGCTCTGGCTGGAGCAAAGACTGAAGGCAGCAGCCAGAGCGAAGGCCTGGGTCCCGGGTGCCAGAGGAAAACCAGTCCCGGCAGCCAGGGGAAGGAAGGCCTATTGCACAAATCTTCATGCAACCGGCCTCTAGTATAACATAATTATTTTACTAGAAAAGAACTGACCAAAATAAGGCTTATTTTCTAACTTCATTTGTCCTTGGGTGTGGACAGCTAATGACACTACTTGGATTTCTCACATCAGCCTCCCTGAGTACTTTGACATAAACTATTTACCCTCTTTTTCTAGGGAGGCAAAATACAAATCATTGACTTTTAAGTGTCCATGGTTTAGGAAAGACAGAATTTTCTAGATGGTTGCAAACTGCTGTTTTAATATTTCAGTTTCCTTGTTCTGCTTGTCCTGGCTTACTGGCCTGTATCATTTAATCAATTTCCTTTTAACATTTCTCTTTTCCTTTTTATCACATATACAACCTTCACAAATTTCACACTTCCAAATTAGCTTTCAAACCTTCCTTCTATGTCTTTCAAAAATGCATAACCATGCCTCAGACCTTCCATTAAGTATTTCTACTCTAATATTATTTCTTTCTGTCACACCTTCAGCAACTTGTACTGGCCTTTTCTTTTTTAAAAAAATAATATGTTTTATTGATTTTTTACAGAGAGGAAGGGAGAGGGATAGAAAGTTAGAAACATCGATCAGCTGCCTCCTGCACACTCCCTACTGGGTATGTGCCCACAACCAAGGTACATGCCCTTTACTGGAATCGAACCTGGGACCCTTGAGTCCGCAGGCCATTGCTCTATCCACTGAGCCAAACTGGCTAAGGCTGGTCTTTTCTTTATCTCTTTCTTTTTTAATGTATTAGAAGTCTTCACTTTTAGAAATCTTAATTTTTCAATAATTACCAAAAAGTAAAGTCAGCATTTCTTAGATTAACATTTTTGAACACACTTTAAGTGCACTTTTACTTTCAAGAAAATATACCTTCATCAAAGTACAAGAGACCTTCTGTGATAAAAACTTAGAGCAGGCAAATTAAAACCTGTAACATTATGTTAGTTTTCTGTTTTTGCTTTTCTTATTTTTATGTACATAGACATTCTGAGCCTCTTTTAACAGCTTTTCTGCACTTCTATCCTTCCAGTTCTCTACCTTTGCAGTTTTCTTGAGAAGCCAGGCCAACTATTGGTGACAAAATGTAATTTTTAATATTTCTTGGCCCAACAAGTCCTCAGAGTCTGGCCCAGAGTACTTTCTCATTTGATCTTTTAGTCTTTGGTAAAATTCAGAAGGCTCTTTTTCTTTGCCCTGCTGAATATTGAAGGCTTTATTTAGGTTCTGAGACCGGGGAACTGCTCCCCTAATCCCTTTAATGATTCGTTCCCTGAGATCTCTCGTGTGTCCCCTATGGGCCTTGTTGGTAAGGTCTCACTGGGGCCCCCGGGTTTGGAATTCTTACATCTGCTGGAAGCACACCAGGGCCAGCCAGGTGCTCCCTTCCCCAGACAGCCATGGCCGACTTTCAAATCACTCCCCCTTCTTTCAGTCTAGCTAGTCAGTGGGTCTTCCAGCAGAGTGTTTAACTCTTTATTTATTTATTTATTTATTTATTTATTTATTTATTTATTTATTTATTTTTACTGCTCCAACTCCTTTTGCAGTCTAGAAAAGCTGGTTTCTGATGGCGCAGTGGCCTCATGGTGGTTGGAGCCTTATCAGGACAGCTCTCCCGAGGGGGAGGCTGGGATTGTAAATTGCCATCTTGGTTGTTCCCTCAGATCGTCCCTGGGTCTCATAGGGATGGGAGGGCAGGACAAGTGTTTCATTGCCCTTGTTCTCTTTTAGGCTTCTCTGCCTTTAGGAGGAAAAGGACGACTGGTCCCTTACTCCAACAGAAAGCACAACCAGTCTCTTCTTGAGTGACTGGACTTTCATTATTAACATATTTATAATTATTACTGAAAAGCTTTATCTAAATTCCTAATTTTAGTTACATCTATTTCAGTGATGGGCAACCTTTTGAGCTTGGTGTGCCAAACTTCGCCAAAAAACTGAGCATAACTCGGGTAGCGTGTCACTTTGAGGAAAAATCATTATTTCGCAAATGTTTCATCCTCAGGAGCAGCAAATGTTTCATCCTCGGCATGTGGCCGCCTCAGTGGCCGTGTGACATCAGAAATGGCTACGCGTGTCAGTGCTGACACGCGTGTCATAGGTTCGCCATCACTGATCTATTTATTATATCTTAACAACTTTGAGATTTTTAAAGCCAATTATTACTGAAAGCATTTTCTTGACTAATTTTGTAACAGGGATAACTCAATGTGAAAGTACCATTTTATTTTAATTATGCTGTTAACTATGATTGCCCTTTCTGTTCAAAGAAAGGACACACTAATCTGACTGGGAGTCATCTGCCTCCAGGACCACCGTTGGAATGCGGTCCATCCTCATTTAAGAACCACCCATTCTCTTGCTGCCATGCCTCTAAAGTCAGCCTTAGTTCCACCTCGGCTGGCCTTCGTGGGCTTGTGATGTCACAAGTAGGCATGGGCCACCCGTTTCTGTCTGGTCTCGTTCCCGTTTCGGTCCCATCCCGGTTAATACCAATGCTGACAAACTGGGTGTTTAATGGACATGATGCTGGGTGAGGTTTTGGAAATTTCTCCACCCTGCTGAGATCGGCAAGTACCGCCTCCATTCTGCTGCTTGGAAAACTCGGGCTTTTTTCCTTCCCCTCCTGCTTTGCCTCAGGTGGGGAAGATAATGGTTTGTTAGGCTTGGAATTAGCTGGCCTTTGTTTTAAACTTCCCTGGGTTGCAACCTTTACAAATTTTACACTTTTAAATTAATCTTAGAATCTTAACATTTTTAACCCAGCACAGAAAATCATAAATCAGGGAAGAGCAAATTAAAGTTTCTACTTTCTAGACATAAAGACAGAAATCTTAACTAGCTAATAGTTTCTGGTGGGCAGGGAGAGCAGGATGAATCCCCAAGAATAAGGATTCTTGCCCTAACTGGTTTGGCTCAGTGGATAGAGCATCGGCCTGCAGACTGAAGAGTCCCAGGTTCGATTCCGGTCAAGAGCACGTACCTTGGTTGCGGGACATCCCCAGTAGGGGGTGTACAGGAGGCAGCTGATCGATGTTTCTCTCTCATTGATGTTTCTAACTCTCTATCCTTCCCGCTTCCTCTCTGTAAAAAATCAAAAAAATATATATTTTTTAAAAAGAATAAGGATTCTTGGCAGCTGCTGGGATTTTCCTGCAGTCTCTGTCACAGGTTCAGCCTTACCACAAACAACTGGGCTTCCCTCAAGGCGGGACTTGCCCCATCTTTAAACAAATTAAACAAACAAACAAAAACAAACAGACATAAAACATCAACACACACTCTCATAGGCGTGCGCACAACACTAAAAGTTTGCACCCAGAGCAATGTCTCTGTCCCTGGTTCGGGAACTTGCCTCCCCAGAACCTCAGCATTCTCCCAATGGACTATTTCGGGGGAATGTATTCCCTAGGCCTAGAATTTCTGCTTTCCATCCTTGGCAGGTCCCTGTGACTATGTTCTCAACCCCCCATGTTGGAGGTTTCTTGTACTCCCCGAGATCTACTTCATCCCTCTCTGGCCGCTTCCCTCTCAAGAGAATGGAACCACAGATCAGAACTCCGCACTCACTTTATGTCTGAGACACATCCCAGTCACATATGCCCGACCTCCAAGGACACCCAATCACCAAAGCAGTACTCAGTCCATTTCCCACCTTGGCTCATGCATGAGGTTACCAGATTGCCGTGGGTCTTGCTTGGGCCCTTCCTGCATTGCTGGCTGACTCTCTATCCCAAGCTCGTAGTTGGCCCAGGGGTAATGGCTGTCCCTCCTCACCGAGGCTGCTGCAATTTGGCAGTGGAGTGCACCTCCTCAGGAGAGGAGTCCAATTTCCCTGTGGTGACAGATGGTATCCCGGACGAGCCCCCAAATTGTTAGAAATAAGGCAAGCCCCTAAATTCAGGGGTCCTGGTAGAACACAAAACATACTCAGGAGCCAGGCAGCAGGCAAACATCTTTACATCTACATAGAAGGGTGCGCACACATGGTCTGGAAGCGCACGCACATGGAGCAGGCGGTCTGCTCGGGTTTATAATTCCTGATGCATGTGACCTGTCCCTTGCTCTTGATTGGAGCTCAGGCACACAGTCTTTCACTACTGGCTAATTCAAAGGGAAGGGTTGGCCTTTGCTGTTTCAAGATGGTGGCCCCCAGGGGAGCTGCAAGCCATGTGGCCAACATGGTGGCTGCTAAATCACACAGTCCAAAATGGTGGCTGTCTAAACTGTTCTTTGACAGAAAAGATTATTTGTTTATTCTCACAACCTGGCACCTCAGAAAGTGACCTTATTTAGAAATAGGGTCTTTGCAGATGTAGTTAGTTAAGGATCTGAAGGTGAAATCATTTTTGATTTAGGGTGAGTCCTAATTCCAATGCCTGATGTCTTTTTAAAAAACTCTTTATTGTTGAAAGTATTACATATGTCCCTCCCCCCACCATTGACTCCTTCCAGCCTGCTCCCACCCCTCGCCCCAGACCTTCAGCACCCTATTGTCCCTGTCAATGGGTTATGTATATATGCATATAAAGTCTTTGGTTGATCACCTCCCCTCCCCCACCCTTCCCCACCTTCCCTTTGAGATTTGCACTCTGTTCCATGCTTCCATGTCTCTGGATCCACTCCACTCATCAGTTTACTTTGTTAATTAGATTCCACATATGAGTAAGACCATGTGATACTTGTCTTACTCTGACTGACTTATTTCACTTAGCATGATACTCTCCAGGTCCCTCCATGCTGTCTCAAAGGGTAAGAGATCCTTCTTTTTTTACTGCTGCACAGTATTCCATGGTGTAAATGTACCACAGCCTTTTTATCCACTCATCTGCTGATGGGCACTTGAGCTGTTTCCAGATCTTAGCTACTGTAAATTGTGCTGCTATGAACATAGGGGTGCATACATTCTTTCTGATTGTGTTTTGGTTTCTTAGGATATAGTATTTCTAGAGGTGGGATCACTTAGTCCAATGGAAGTTCCATATTTAATTTTTTGACAAAACTCCACAGTGTTTTACAATTTGTCTGCATCAGTCTGCATTCCCACCAGCAGTACACTAGGGTTCCCTTTTCTCCACATCCTCACCAGCACTTGTCATTTGTTGATTTTTTTATGGTAGCCATTCTGACAGGTGTGAGGTGATATCTCATTGTCATTTTAATTTGCATCTCTCTGATGATCAGTGACTTTGAGCATTTTTTCATATGGCCCTTGGCCATCTGTATGTCCACTTTGGAGAAGTGTCTATTTAGGTCCTTTGTCCATTTTTTAATTGGATTGTTTGTCTTCCTTTTGTTAAGTTGCATGAATTTCTTATATATTTTGGATATTAACCCTTTATCTGATGTACTAGAGGCCTTGTACATGAATTCGTGCATGGGTGGGGTCTGGCCGGCCAGCCCTGATAGGGCTGGGCCGGCTGGGGGGAGGGGACACAGGATGTTGGCTGGCCAGCCCCGCCCCCTGATTGAACTCTGGTCGAACTCCCAGTTGAGGGAACAATTTTCATATTACCCTTTTATTATATAGGATTATTTACTATGCTAGAGACCTGCATTCGTGCACTGGTGGGGTCCCTTGGCCTGGACTGCGGAGATCAGGCTGAAACCTGCCTGGTGCACAGATTTGTCCAGGGCATGTCCATCCTGTCTCTCCCAGTCCCCATCAGCAGGACCCCAGCAGCAAGCTAACCTACCGGTAGGAGCGTCTGCCCCCAGGTGGTCAGTGTGCATCATAGCGACCGGTCGAACGGTTGGACACTTAGCATATTAGGCTTTGATTATATAGGTTCATTGTCAAATATGTTCTCCCATACAGTGGGCTCCCTTTCATTTTATTGATGGTTTCATTTGCTGTGCAGAAGTTTTTATTTTGATATACTCCCATGTGTTTATTTTCTCCTTAGTTTCCTTTGCCCTAGGAGATATATCTGTAAACATATTGCTACAAGAGATGTCTGAGATTTTGCTGCCTATGATTTCTTCTAGGATTTTTATGGTTTCACAACTTACATTTAAGTCTTTTATCCACTTTGAATTTATTCCTGTGTATGGTGTAAGTTGGTGGTCTAGTTTAATTTTTTTCACGTGTCTGTTCAATTTTCCCAGCACCACTGATTGAAGAGACTGTCTTGACTCCATTGTATGCTCTTGCCTCCTTTGTCAAATATTAATTGAGCGTGATGACTTGGGTTGATTTCTGGGGTCTCTGTTCTGTTCCTTTGATCTATATGCCTGTTCTTGTGCCAGTACCAGGCTGTTTTGATTACCGTGGCTTTGTAGTATAACTTGAGATCTGGTATTATGATTCCTCCAACTTTGTTCTTTTTTCTCAAGATTGCTGCAGCTATTCGGGCTCTTTTTTTGGTTCCATATACATTTTTGGAGTATTTGTTCTAGGTCTGTGAAATATGCTCTTGGTAGCTTAACAGGGATTGCAATGAATCTGTAGGTTGTCTTGGGTAGTATGGATATTTTAATGACGTTGATTCTATCAATCCATGAACACAGCATATTCTTCCACTTGTTTATGTCTTTCTCTCTCTCTTTTTTCAATGTCCTTTAGTTTTCCAAGTACAAGTCTTTTGCCTCCTTGGTTAAGTTTATTATTAAGTATCTTAATTTTTTTGTTGCAGTGGTAAGTGGGATTATTTTTTTAGTTTCTCTTTCTGAGAATTCATTATTGGTGTATAAAGGAGCCATTGATTTTTGGGTGTTGATTTTGTATCCTGCTACATTGCTGAATTCATGTATTAAATCTAGTAGTTTTTGGTGGAGTCTTAAGGGGTTTCTATGTGCAATATCATGTCATCTGTGAATAATGAGAGTTTTACTTCTCCCTTTCCAATTTGGATGCCTTTTATTTCTTCTTCTTTTTATTTTTATTTTATTTTATTTTATTTTTTTAATTTCTTTATTGATTAAGGTGTCACATATTTGTCCTCATCCCCCCATTCCCATCCCACACCCCTCCCCATGGATGCCTCAACCCTCTGTTGAACTTAAGCATTGGTTAGGCTCATATGCATGCACACAGACCTTTGGTTGATCTCTCCCCCCTCCCCCCACCCTCCCCTACCCTCCCTCTGAGGCCCGATAGTCCGATCGATGCCTCCTTGTTTCTGGTTCTGTTCTTGTTCATCAGTCTATGTTGTTCATCATTTCCCCTAGATGAGCGAAATCATGTGTCACTAGAGATATACTTATAAGAATTGAATGTGCGACGAGCAATAATAGTTATGCTGACAGGCAAATGAATCAGTCTGTAGTGAGTTTCTTTCTGGTCCAACAGTTCTTTTGAGACCCAATATCAATGTCCACCAGTTCCTTATGAGTACATGTCGGCACTGACCCCTCAGCTCTTGATGGTGGACAAATGGTGGTAATGCAGGTCCGACTCCCTCTGGTTTGGTCTCGGCCGGATCCAGGGGCACGGCTTCACCCGGATCCAGGGGCCCACGGCCTCACCCGGACCCGGGATCCAGCCTCACCCGGATCTAGGGGCACACGGCCTCACCCGGACCCGGGATCCAGCCTCACCCGGATCTAGGGGCACACGGCCTCACCCGGACCCGGGATCCAGCCTCACCCGGACCCAGGGGCGCGTGGCCTCTCCCAGACCCAGGGTCGCGTGGCCTCACCCGGATCCAGGGGCCCACGGCCTCACCCGGACCCGGGGCCAGGCTCACCCGGATCCAGGGGCCCACGGCCTCACCCGGACCCGGGGCCAGGCTCACCCGGATCCAGGGGCCCACGGCCTCACTCGGACCCGGGGCCAGGCTCACCCGGATCCAGGGGCCCACGGCCTCACCCGGACCCGGGGCCAGGCTCACCCGGATCCAGGGGCCCACGGCCTCACCCGGACCCGGGACCCAGCCCCACCCGGACCCAGGGGCACACTGCCTCGCCCAGACCCAGGACCCAGCCCCACCCGGACCCAGGGGCGCATGGCCTTGTCCGGACCCAGTGGCGCGCGGCCTCACCCGGACCCGGGGCCCAGCCTCACCCTGACCCAGTTCCCAGCCTCACCCAGACCCAGGGGCCCGCGGCTTCACCCGGATCCAGGACCCAGCGGGGTTTCATCTTCTTGATCCCAATTCCTGTTGGTCAATTCCCTCTCAGCAATTCCTTCGGCCATTTTCTCAGAGTTCCAGGGCAGCCACCGCAGAACTCGTTGGGCGGCGGGCTCGGCGAAGCTCCGGTGTGCCCGGTGCGCGGCGGCGGGCTGGTCCGGGGTGGCTGCGTCGGCCCTTGGGTCTGCAGCGGTGGCCGGTCGCCGAGCGTGCGCACCTGGCCTCTTCCGGGGCGTTGAGATTCTTGAAGGACTCGGAGGTCAGCAAGCACGTAGTCTCCCACCCCATGTCTCCCAGGGGCTCGTCTGTCCGTGCTCGGCAGCGAGTGAAGCCTTCCCCTCAGCCGGAGACCGCTGGGGGAACTGCACCGAGCACGATCCAGGCCGCCATTGTGTCGCCTGAGCCGTAGTTTTTAAAGTGTGGTCTTTGGGTCACCGGCATCAGCTTCATCCCGCGTCCCCCTCTCTTTTATTCTAGTTGTAGAGCATCTGCTCAGTCAGCCCTCCGGTGGTTCTGGATGGTGTCTGCTCTGCTCTCCCGTCGTAGTCTCAAAATTGTTGTGGTAGGCAACAATCAGGCTTCTGCCCTATGCCTCCATCTTGATCCTTCTTTGTATAGTTAAGTCTTGATTGTTGTTGGTGTCACTGGGAGGAATTGTCCTCCAGGCCACTTGGCTGTGCGGACCCTCTGTGTCTATAAAGGAAGAGTTGCTGTGCGGGAGACACGTTTATTTGCCGGGTCTTGGTGCAGCAAGGCTTTGGCGCTCACTGCGTCTGCCTCTTGAATGTGTCCCTTATGCGAGTGGTTGAAATCTGGTGTCATCTCACACCGACCACTAGATGCCCTCGTTTCTGGGTCTCCAATGGAGTGTAGGTCAGCTACTGCCTGTGGCCCCTCAGCATGAATTACAGCATCCCTTATATTCGTGACCTGTTTCGGTGTCTTCCCCTTTTGGCTGCCTCCCTATCGCTCAGCTTCCCCAATCTCCCTAGGTGGTCGCTCTTGATACCCCGCTTTGTGGGCTGAGTGCAAAGTCTTGGTGTTGTTAAGCCTTGATTGCTGTTGGTACACTGGGAGGATGTGACCTCCAGTCCAATTGGCTGTGAGGATCAGCTGTGTCTATGCCGGGAGACAGCCCCATTCAACTAGACTTGCAAAATTGTAAAAGCCTCTGTGTTCAGCTTGGATGGGGCGGAGTTACAGGGCGGAGCCTACCGCCTTGGCTTCCCGTCAGCCCCGCCCTATGAGGTTCCTGTGTTCCTCCGTACTCCCAGCAAACACCTCTGAGAGAAAAGCGCCCTGGAGTTTCGCGCGCTGCCAAACAGTCCAGTCTCTCCCCCAATGAATCTGGATTCCCAGATTCTCGCCCGGCACTGGGTTTCGGTGTAGTCAGAATTGGGGCTCACCTCAGTCTGGCGCTTTTGTCTCCTTCCCTCCAGGGCGACTCAGCGGCACAGTCAGCAGCCCATCCTCCGCGCACAATCCCGTGCTCGCCTCCGGTGCTCTGCTCTTCGCCGCCTCTCTGCACCTCTGCCCCACAGCCCAGCTTTCCCCAGTATGAGCCTGGCTTCCCCGGGTCTTTCCCGGAACTGGGGTTCAGTGCAGTTGGAACTGGGGGTTCAGCACAGACCAGAGCCCTTGTCTCCCTCCCGCTAGGGCAATCCAGGGGCACAGGCAACAGTCCCTCCTCTGCGCACATTCCCGTGCGCGGCTCCGGCGCAACTCCTCTGTGCTTCCGCCCCACAGCCCAGACTCCCCCAGCCTGAGCCCGGCTTCCCAGGGTTTCGCCCGGAACTGGGGTTCAGTGCAGTCGGAGCTGGGGTTCAGCACAATCTGGCGCTTTTATCTCCTTCCCGCCAGAGAACGCCAGCCCGGCCGTCAGCCGCCCCTTCCTCTCTGGCTCCGTCTTCCCCGCACGCGCGCGGGCTCGTGTCTCCGCCCGTGTCTCCATACCTCAAGCTTTTACGGCTTCCCTGATTTTCCTTGTGGTCCTCTCTTTCCTTCTAATTGTGGGCATTTCAGTCAGCCAGCTTTCCTGTGGTTCTGGATGATGTCCGTTTTGATTTTTAGTTGTGTTTTTGAAATTGTTGTGCCCGGCTGTAGGTTAGGTGTTTAACCTATGCCGCCATCTTGGTTTCTCCTATTTCTTCTTCTTGTCTGATCTCTATGGCTAGGACTTCCAGTACTATCTATAATAGTGGTTCTCAACCTTTCTAATGCCGCGACCCTTTAATATAGTTCCACATGTTGTGGTGACCCCCAACCATAAAATTATTTTCGTTGCTACTTCATAACTGTAATTTTGCTACTGTTAATGAATCATAATGTAAATAGGCGACCCTGCTAGTGGTCTTAGGCAACCCTGCTAGCGGTTCTCAACCTGTGGGTCGCACCCACAGGTTGAGAACCGCTGCTGTAGAGCCTGAGACCATCAGAAAACACAGATATTTACATTACGATTCATTAACAGTAGCAAAATTACAATTATGAAGTAGCAACGAAAATAATTTTATGGTTGGGGGTCACCACAACATGTGGAACTATATTAAAGGGTCGCGGCATTAGAAAGGTTGAGAACCACTGATCTATAATAATAAAAGCATAATATGCAAATCGACTGAACTACCGAACAGCAGAATGACTGTTCGGATGACCTTCCGGACGACCACGCTATGACATGCACTGGCGCCAGGCCAGCTAAGGCGGGTGCGATGCAATTGGTTGGGGGACCCGCCATCGCCCCAGGATTGCCTTGCAGAGGGAGGCCCTGGCCACCAGCTGGTGGGGTGATTGATGGGGGGCAGAGGAGGCTCCACAATCACCCCAAAGAGGGAGGCCCAGGTCATCCTCTGCGTGGCAATCGATCGCTGAGCCCTGGCCAGGTGGGCGGGGCCTCCCTCTGCTGGGCCATCAATCGTGGAGCCCTGTGATCAATCACCCCACAGAAGAAGGCCCAGGCCAGCCAAGCGATCGCACCCCACGCCTGTCACCTACAGAGAGAGGCAAGCGGTGGCAGGGGAGGGGTGGCAGTGCCGCACAGATGGCAAGCAGTGGTAGAGGCAGGGTTGGGGCCAGCTGCTGGCAGCCGGGGAAGGGAAAGCCCCGATAGGCTCTGATCACAGGCCAGGCCTAGGGACCCTACTCGAGGGGTCCCGGATTGCGAGAGGGCACAGGCCGAGCTGAGGGACACCCCCCCATCCCTGTGTACGGATTTTGTGCACCGGGCCTCTAGTGTTGAATAAGAGTGGTGAAAGCAGACATCCCTGTCTTGTTCTTGTTCTTAGGGAAAATGGTTTTAGTTTTTGCCTCTTGAATATGATGTTGGCTATAGGTTTGTCATATATGGCCTTTATCATGTTGAAATATGCTCCCTCTATTCCCACTTTGCTGAGAGTTGATTTGTGAATATTGTACCAGCCTTGCATCCCTGGAATAAATCCCACTTGGTCATGGTGTATGATCTTTTTAATATGTTGCTGGATGCAATTTGCTAATATTTTGTTGAGGATTCTAGCATCTATGTCCATCAGGGAGATTGGCCTGTAATTCTCTCTCTTTGTGGTGTCTTTATCTGGTTTTGGGATCAGGGTAATGCTGGCCTCATAGAAAGAGCTTGGAAGTGTGCTTTCCTCTTGGAGTTGCTGGGATAGTCTGAGGAGGAGGGGTGTCCGTTCTTCTTCGAAGGTTTGGTAAAGCTCCCTGAGCCTGGTGTCTTTGTGAGAAGAGGAGAGGACACAGAGACATGGAAAACGGCCGTGCAACGTCAGGGGAACACAGTGAAGGGATTGATTGTGCCCAGGCCAAGCGATGCCAGGGGCCTCCTGCCCGGGAGTCTCGGCAGGGCGGGCCCTACGGCATCTTCATTTCAGACTTCTGGCCTCCAGAATCCTGGGAGAGTGCATGTCGTTTGTTTGAAGCCGGCCGATCTGTGGTAGCTTGTTACAGCAACACAGAAAGTGAATACACTGGCCCAGAGACTGGCATAGAGGGAGGGCACGCTGGAGCAGACCTGGGCGGCCTGGAGGGGAAGAGGATGTGAAGGACACCCCAGGGGAGGTTGTGGGGCTCATCAGAGCCCAAGAATGTCCCGTCAGCCTCGGGGCAGAGCCCTGACAGGGCCAGGGGTCTTGGACCCTGGGCGATGGGGTGGGGTTTGCGTGTGAGGCTGGGTCATCCTGCTGCTGGTGGCAGGGGGCCAGCTGGAAGGGAGCAGGGCTACCTCCAGGCCTCCAGCCTCTGCCTCCTCTGGCTTCTACCTCTCAGCGCCTGTCAGCATTTCCCACCTGGCTGTGTGACTATGGGCAAGTCATGCCTCCCCGGGCTCCAGCAGGCACTGGGAAGATAAGGCTGCACAGGTTTTGAGTGTGTAACAGGGCGAGGGGCTGTGGTCCCCATCATGGGGAAGGGTTGGGGACACAACGGGGTCAGGGACCCAGGTGAGCAGGCACCACCTGCCAGCTTATGAGAATTAGGGGAAACTGAGGAAGCCATCCAGAGCCCTGGCTGCCCAGGCCTGGGAAAGTAAGGGAGCAGAATGTTTCCTTCCCCGTCCCTGAGGGCTCAGTCAGGTGACCGTTGAATGCAGGGGTCCTCACACTGGGGTTCAGTATCCTGGTTCACCCTGCCACCTGTTTTTGCGAACAGTTGTATTGGCACCAGCTATACCAGTGATGGCGAACCTATGACACGCGTGTCAGCACTGACACGCGTAGCCATTTCTGATGACACGCGGCTGCTGAGGCGGCCGCATGCCGAGGATGAAACATTTGCTGCTCCTGAAGATGAAACATTTGTGAAATAATGTTTTTTCCTCAAAGTGACACACTACCCGAGTTATGCTCAGTTTTTTGGCGAAGTTTGGCACACCAAGCTCAAAAGGTTGCCATCACTGAGCTATACCCATTCAGTATGTGCCAGCTCTGGGGGCCTTCGTGCCTTGTGGTGGGCCCAGCAGGCACAGCAGGCTCCGTGGGGCCGGAAATGATTGCCCTCTGACCCTTTGCAGCAGCATGCTGACCTCTGATAGAATGGACACGCTGAAGTGCAAGGGGGTCGAGCTATTGAGCCTAAGCTGGGCTGTCCCAGAAAAGACCAGGAATGTCGCTGCTCGGGGCACCCTGGCTTCTGCCTCTGTAGGTGGCATCTGTGACTGGTCGTCAGTCCTGAGGTGGCACAGAGGCCGCCATGAGAGTGACTGGTCAGAGGTACCACGGGGCCCACAGGCCTGTCTGGACTGGAACAGATGCTTGAACCCCCAAAGTCGGGTTCACTGTTAGAAGCACCAGGTGGGGCCAGCCGTGTGACACGCAGCTGTGCTGACCAGGTCCTCTTCTCCGGTCCTCGTTACAGAGAACAGCTCTGCCTTTGGCCTGGAACCTCAAGGCACCTGGGACCATTTCCGCTGTTGCCGGTAGTGCCTGTAGCGTACACCAGGTGGCACTGTTCACCCAGCGTTGGGGCAGGTTTGAAGGCCTTTCCACATTTTTATAAAGCACCGGTGACAACCAAAACGGCCAGGGGACGTGTCACCGGGTCTGGGAAATCCTCGCGTGGCCTCGTGAGAAGGTCTCAGCGACCCCAAGGCCATCTCTGCCCTGCCTCCTCCTAGCCTCCTCCCCTCATAAATCAGGAGCTGGTACTGTCTTGGAAAAAAAAGTTGTAATCATCATCTTCATTGATAAAATAGACTCCCATGCAGTATATACCTTCCACATAAATGTAAGGTTCTTCTTTTAAAGAAGTATGGGAGCCCGACTGGCACGGCTCAGTGGTTGAGCACTGACCTATGAACCAGGAGGTCATAGTTCGACTCCCGATCCCCAGTGTGGGATGTGCAGGAGGCAGCCAATCAATGATTTTTTCTCATCATTAATGTTTCTATCTCTCCCTCCCTTTCCCTCCCTCTGTGCAATAAAACTTTTTTAAAAAAAAGTATGGGATGGGAAACTTGCGATTTAACAAAGTAAATGCCTTTAAATGCACCAAGACCTCCAAATTATATCCAAGTGAAAAGACTATGAATAAATTAACTCAACTCATTTGTTTATAAAATAATTATTTTTAAGTAATGTTTTATAATAGAGTTGCCTCAATGAACTGCCTCAGGCTTAATCTCAACTCTGTAGCTTATTTTCATTAATTCCAACTTGGGATAAAAACAATATGAATGAATATGCCATCAAATTAAGGGATACTTTCCTCAAAGTCAATAGAGTAGATAAAAAATAAAATAAAAACTGCCATTTATTTATGAAATATTAAGGCCTCTAAATGAAAAAACAATGAATTTAATGTTCAAGTCAAAACCTTTTCTATTACATCAGCCCCATCAGCCCCAGTCCTCCACTTCAGATAGAAAAATTCCAAAAAACAGTTTTGAGTTTTTCCAATATATGAAATTATGCATAAAACTTGCCATGTAAATATTTATCAAGTTATATAGTTAAAAGTAAATTTTCTACTGTGCTAATTTTAATATGTATTTAATATAAATGAGTATAATATGTTTAATCATATATGACACATTTATCCTTTTATTTTACAATTATCAGAATGTAAGAAAAATTTGGATTTTAATTGAAGTTAAAGCACATGTCTATTTCTGGTGGCTTTTTAACATTTACATACTGAATATACACTGAGTGGCCAGATTATTATGATCTCTGAACACATAATAATCTGGCCACTCAGTATTTGTGTGTGTGTGTGTGTGTGTGTGTGTGTGTGTGTGTGTGTGTATATATATATATATATATATATATATATATATATATATATATATATATATATATTAGAGGCCCGGTGCATGAAATTCATGCATGGGGGGGAAGTGTCCCTCAGCCCAGCCTGCACCCTCTCCAATCTGGGACCCCTTGAAGGATGTCCTACTGCCGGTTTACAGGGATCGGGCCTAAACCGGCAGTCAGACATCCCTCTCACAATCCGGGACCGCTGGCTCCTAACCACTCACCTGCCTGCCTGATTACCCCTAACCACTCTGCCTGCCTGCTCTCCCCCAAATGCCCCCCCTGCCAGCCTGATCACCCCCAACTGTCCCCCGTGCCAGTGTGCTTGCCCCCAACTTCCCCCCCTGCTGGCCTGCTCGCCCTCACCTTCCCTCCTCACTGGCCTGCTCACCCCCAATTGCCCCCCTGCTGGCCTGCTCACTCCAAACTGCCCCCCCCCCCCGCCATCCTGATCACCTCCAACTGACCCCCACTGACGGGGTGAAGGCTGAGGGCTGTTTTCAGGTTGGCCACACCCCCCTTCAGGGTGGGGGTCCCCACTGGGGTGCCTGGCCAGCCTGAGTGAGGAGCTGATGGCTGTTTTCAGGCTGGCCATGCCCCCTGGTGATCCAGGCTCCCAGCCCCTCCTTTTTTTCTTTTCTTTCTTTTTTTTTCAGCGCCTCCTTGAGAAAAGGCCAGGGCCGGCTGGAAGCAGGTATCTGGGATTTATTGATCTTCTATAATTGAAACTTTATAGCCTTGAGCAGAGGCCAGGGCCGGCCAGGGCGGGTGGGAAGCTTGGCTTCCTCTATTGCCAGGGGCAACCCAAGCCTCCTGCTCACTCCAGCTCCAATTCTGCCACCTAATTTGCATACTCACTCCTGATTGGCTGTGGGTACAGCGGAATGATAGTCAATTTGCATGTTTCTCTTTTATTAGTGTAGATTAGAGGCCCAGTGCATGAATTCATGCATGGGTGGGGCCCGGCTAGCCTGGCCAGGGGGAGGGGACATGGGCAGTTGGCTGGCCTGCCTGCTGGTCAAACTCCTGGTTGAGGGGACAATTTGCATATTAGCCTTTTATTATATAGGACTAGAGGCCCGGTGCATAAAATTTGTGCATGGGGTGTGTGTCCCTCAGCCCAGCCTGCACCCTCTCCAATCTGGGACCCCTCGAGAGATGTCTGACTGCCCGTTTAGGCCCGATCCCAGTAAGATTGGGCCTAAACGGGCAGTCGGACATCCCTCTCACAATCCAGGACTGCTGGCTCCCAACTGCTCGCCTGCCTGCCTTCCTGGTTGCCCCTAATCGCTTCTGCCTGCCAGCCTGATCACCTCCAAACCCACTCCCCTGCCAGCCTGATTGATACCTAACTGCTCCCCTGCCAGCCTGATTGCCCCTAACAGCCCTCCCCTGCAGGCCTGGTCACCCCTAACTGCCCTCCCCTGCAGGCCTGGTCACCCTTAACTGCCCTCCCCTAAAGGCCTGGTCCCCCCCCCCCCAACTGCTCTCCCCTGCAGGCCCAGTCACCCCCAACTTCCCTCCTCTGCTGGCTTGGTCACCCCTAACTGCCCTCCCCTGATCACCCACAACTGCCCTCCCTTGCAGGCCTGGTTCCTCCCAACTGCCCTCCCCTGCTGGCCATCTTGCGGTGGCCATCTTGTGTCCACATGGGGGAAGCAATCTTGTGTGTTGGAGTGACAGTCAATTTGCATATTACTCTTTTATTAGATAGGATAGAGCCCTGGTGCACGGGTGGGGGCCAGCTGGTTTGCCCTGAAGGGTGTCCCGGATCAGGGTGGGGGGTTCCCTTGGGGCATGGGGTGGCCTGGGCGAGGGGCTTGTGGTGGTTTGCAGGCTGGCCATGCTCCCCAGCAACCCAAGCGGAGGCCCTGGTATCTGGGATTTATTTGTCTTCTATAATTGAAACTTTGTAGCCTTGAACAGAGGCCAGGGCAGGCCAGGGTGGGCGGAAAGCTTGGCTTCCTCCATTGCCGGGGAAACCCAAGCCTCCTGCTCTCTCCAGCTCTGTGGCTGCCGCCATTTTTGTTGGGATTTATTTATCTTCTATCATTAAAACTTTGTAGCCTTGAGTGGAGTCCAGGGCCAGCCAGGGTGTGCGGGAAGCTTGGCTTCCTCCATTGCCCGGGGAAACCCAAGCCTCCTGTTCACTCCGTGGTCGCAGCCACCTTGGTTGGGTTAATTTGCATACTTCCTCCTGATTGGCTGGTGGGTGTGGCTTGTGGGTGTAGTAGATGTATGGTCAATTTGCGTATTACTCATTTATTAGATAGGATATACATTGAGTGGCCATATTATTATGCATTCAGAGATCATAATAATCTGGCCACTCAATGTATATTTTACTAAAAATAAAACAAATACTTCTAACTCCATAGAGTTTTTGAAACCCCTTTTTTTGACCAAAAGAAATGAGGGCGAGATAGTGATTGAGAGTAATTACTTTTAAATAGGGCCCTATGAGGTAGAGGACTTCCCAATTTACTGTGAAATAACCACATCAGCTTGCTACCTCAAACATTTCAACTCTGTCAGCTGAATGAGCTACAGATTCTTTTTTTTTTAAATATATATATTTTATTGATTTTTTTTTTACAGAGAGGAAAGGAAAGGGATAGAGATAGAAACATCGATGAGAGAGAAACATCGATCAGCTGCCTCCTGCACGCGCCCCACTGGGGATGCGCCCGCAACCAAGGCACATGCCCTTGACCGGAATCGAACCCGGGACCCTTGAGTCCTCAGGCCGACGCTCTATCCACTGAGCCACACCGGTCAGGGCCAGATTCTTAAAGATTGACCAGCATTGGGGTGTCCTGGCCCCCTGTAGGCAGTTCCCACACCCTTTGCTCTTCCTGCCGACAGAGGGGAGCAGAAACAGTAGGATTCTGTCCTCTTGAGTGGCACTGGCCCCAGAACTTCCCCCACCCTCCTGGCTCCCTGATGCCAACCCAGGTCCAGACCTCAGACTGACCACAAAGACCCTGTGTAGTTGGTGCCAGAGAAGACTCCCCAGAGGCTGCCTGGAACAACTGGCCCATTTTACAGATGGGGAGACCAAGGCCCAGATGGGAAACCAGGGTGTGAGGGTCAATGCCATGGTCTCATTTGGCCCTTTATACCCAAACTAGAGGCTCAGTGCACGAATTCATGCACAGGTGGGGTCCCTTGGGGTGGCCTGCGCAGATCGGGCCTCAGCTCACGCCCCCAGTCTCGCAGCCCCGCAGCCCCACCTGGCACCCCGCCTTGGCCTGGCGCCACCCCCTCACCTGCTCCACCAGGGTGATCAGTCGGGGCTGGGCCCCCTGCTCAGCTCCCTCAGCTCCCCCACCCCCCACTGCCACTACTAATTGCTGTGCGGGGCGATCAGCAGGGCAATCGGGCCCCCGCTCACACCCACCTTGAGCTGGTGCTGCCCGCTCACCTGCTCCACCATCCCACCATGGTCCCACTCTCCTCAGGGCCCATCAGCTAGGCAGCACCTCCACTGCTGCCCCCTGGTGGTCAGCTCACATCATAGTGAGCAATCGAACTCCCAGTCCAACGACCACCTGAGGGGACAATTTGCATACTAGGCTTTTATTATATAGGATACCCACAGATATCCCAGCTCCAGGGTCCCCGGGTGCCCAGTCCCACACCACAGCCCACCCCAGGAGTGCAGCGTGTTGGCTAGCTCCCGCGTGCCCTCCCCACGCCCAGAGGAGAGTGCAGACCCCAGGCGCTGCCACGCCCGGCCGCAGCGGGCGTGCTTCTCGCTGGCCCAGGGAAGATGCCGGACTCCAGGGGGCGTTCAGGCCCAGGTCAAGGCCACCTGTAGGCCGGTCGGTGGGCAGCCTTCCAATCATGGCAGCGGGCACTTGGTGAAAGGGGGTGGTGGTGTGAGGACTCAGGGCACCCCCCTGGGCACCCCTGGGAGCCTGTGCTCCCATCCTGTCCGAGGTCACTCCTCCTTCCGCCTCCGGCCACCCACAGACCTCGCTCGGGCCAGAGGCACCCACAGGAGCTGGAGAGAGCAGCGGGCGGGCAGGCATGTCGCCTCCATCTCCACGGCTGCCCCTGACAGCTGGCTCCTCTGGTGATGGAAATACCGCTGTTCGCTCTTCTCTCCATTTCTCTGTATTTGAGGTCTTTTTCTTACAAGGAGTAACAAAAGGAGTTGGCAAGACTTGCTGGCTTAGGATGGGTGCTGAGAGGAGGGCTGAGAGCCAGCGAGGTTGGCGTGTGTGTGCATGCGTGTGTGTGCGCGTGCTTGAGTGTGTGCGCGCGTGCTTGAGTGTGTGCGCGCGTGTGTGCATGTGCTTGAGTGTGTGTGTGCGTGTGTGCATGCGCATGTGTGCGTGTGCTTGAGTGTGTGTGTGTGCGCGTGTGTGCATGCGCATATGTGTGTGTGCGTGCGCGCGTGCTTGAGTGTGTGTGTGTGCGTGTGTGCGTGTGTGTGTGTGTGTGTGAGAGAGAGTGGATGCAGCGCAATCTCCTCTCCCAGGATGGGAGCAGGGTCCTGAGAGGCTGTCACAGCCCAGCCCAGCCAGGCAGGCCTCGCCAACACCCGGTCCCCTCCAGCAGCTCCACCAGGGCAGTCCCTTAGTCTCACTCTGCAGGCTCAGAGCGGTGACATGATTGGCCGAAGCTCCCACAGCCAGCCACAGTGCCGCTGGGATTTGAACCCAAGTCCGGGCTCTGCTGACTGCACCGTGACGCTGCTGGAGGGCAGGCTGTGTTCGCACGGATTCCAGGAGGAGCTGCGCCCACCTCAGATCCCTGACCTGCAGGACACAGCCTGCCTGGCCCGGCATGGCAGCCCGGAGGCTCTCTCCAACTCCAGGGAGGGTGCCAGGCATGTCCAAGTCTGTGCGGATGTGCCTGCCGGGTGCCCAGTGCCCAGCTGTGCCCTGTGTGTGCCTGCTGGGTGCCCAGTGCCAGCTGTGCCCTGTGTGTGCCTGCCGGGTGCCCAGTGCCCAGCTGTGCCCTGTGTGTGCCTGCTGGGTGCCCAGTGCCCAGCTGTGCCCTGTGTGTGCCTGCTGGGTGCCCAGTGCCATCTGTGCCCTGTGTGTGCCTGCTGGGTGACCAGTGTCCAGCTGTGCCCTGTGTGTGCCTGCTGGGTGCCCAGTGCCCAGCTGTGCCCTGTGTGTGCCTGCTGGGTGCCCAGTGCCCAGCTGTGCCCTGTGTGTGCCTGCTGGGTGCCCAGTGCCCAGCTGTGCCCTGTGTGTGCCTGCTGGGTGCCCAGTGCCCAGCTGTGCCCTGTGTGTGCCTGCTGGGTGCCCAGTGCCCAGCTGTGCCCTGTGTGTGCCTGCTGGGTGCCCAGTGCCCAGCTGTGCCCTGTGTGTGCCTGCTGGGTGCCCAGTGCCCAGCTGTGCCCTGTGTGTGCCTGCTGGGTGCCCAGTGCCCAGCTGTGCCCTGTGTGTGCCTGCTGGGTGCCCAGTGCCCAGCTGTGCCCTGTGTGTGCCTGCTGGGTGCCCAGTGCCCAGCTGTGCCCTGTGTGTGCCTGCTGGGTGCCCAGTGCCCAGCTGTGCCCTGTGTGTGCCTGCTGGGTGCCCAGTGCCAGCTGTGCCCTGTGTGTGCCTGCTGGGTGCCCAGTGCCCAGCTGTGCCCTGTGTGTGCCTGCTGGGTGCCCAGTGCCCAGCTGTGCCCTGTGTGTGCCTGCTGGGTGCCCAGTGCCCAGCTGTGCCCTGTGTGTGCCTGCTGGGTGCCCAGTGCCCAGCTGTGCCCTGTGTGTGCCTGCTGGGTGCCCAGTGCCCAGCTGTGCCCTGTGTGTGCCTGCTGGGTGCCCAGTGCCCAGCTGTGCCCTGTGTGTGCCTGCTGGGTGCCCAGTGCCCAGCTGTGCCCTGTGTGTGCCTGCTGGGTGCCCAGTGCCCAGCTGTGCCCTGTGTGTGCCTGCTGGGTGCCCAGTGCCCAGCTGTGCCCTGTGTGTGCCTGCTGGGTGCCCAGTGCCAGCTGTGCCCTGTGTGTGCCTGCTGGGTGCCCAGTGCCAGCTGTGCCCTGTGTGTGCCTGCTGGGTGCCCAGTGCCCAGCTGTGCCCTGTGTGTGCCTGCTGGGTGCCCAGCGCCAGCTGTGCCCTGTGTGTGCCTGCTGGGTGCCCAGTGCCAGCTGTGCCCTGTGTGATACAAGATCCGTGGGCATTGGGGCCAGAAATAGAGGAGTCAGCCTAGACGTGGCACTAACATTATGGGGAAGGTTTGGAGGGTCAGAGGGAAGAGGAAGGCCACCGGGAGTGGGTGCCAGCCTAAGCCAAGGCACAGAGTGGGCGGGAGCCAGCAGTCAGGGCTCAGGCAGCAGCGACTTCCGCGGCCTGTCTCAGCACAACCACTGGCCACGTGAGGAAACCGGGGCTCAGAGTGATGGATCGGGTGATTGCTCCAGTCACGTGGCTCGCACGTGTTCGCGACATAACTCAGACCCAGTTCTGGGTGATGCTAAAGGTGGTCCTCATAAAATAGAAATTGTAACTGGCAATCAGTGAGAGATTTGACTGTAGTTCCTTAAACCCGTGGTCGGCAAACTGCGGCTCGCGAGCCACATGCGGCTCTTTGGCCCCTTGAGTGTGGCTCTTCCACAAAATACCACGTCCTGGGCGAGTCTATTTTGAAGAAGTGGCTTTAGAAGAAGTTTAAGTTTAAAAAATCTGGCTCTCGCCCTGGCTGGTTTGGCTCAGTGGATAGAGGGTTGGCCTACGGACTGAAGGGTCCCGGGTTCAATTCCAGTCAAGGCCATATGCATGGGTTGCGGGCTCGATCCCCAATAGCGGGCGTGCAAGATTCTCTCTCATCATTGATGTTTCTATCTCTCTCTCCCTTCCACTCTGAAACCAATAAAAATATATTTTTTTTAAAAATTGTCTCTCAAAAGAAATTTCAATCGTTGTACTGTTGATATTTGGCTCTGTTGACGAATGAGTTTGCCGACCACTGGCTTAAACAAATCAGGGATTTATTTTCACATGAAAGACGGCGAGCGGTGGGGACTGAGGCTGGCCGCTCCACAGAATCATCCTCAGCGCAGGCTGCCATCCTCGCGCCCTCCTGGGCAGATGGCGCTGGAACTGCGCTCTTATCTGCTTTACGGCAAAAAGAAGAAGAAGGAGCAAAGACGTGACTCCCAGTTGAGCTGCCCCTTCACAGAAGGTCTTCGTTAGTCCGACTCAAAGACTCCCAACTTCCAGATCCTGGGCCGCCCCGTACAGGAGGCCGAGAAACGCGACCCCTTTTAGTTGTGCGTGTTGCTCCGCGGGGGAGGACGAGGAGGACGTGTCACAGGGCCACCGGTGGGAGTGACCTGAGTTAGTCACTGGGCCACTCTCTTCTGGATTGCTTTGTGGGACCACAGGCTCAGAGAGCCATGCTGTGGGACACGTGCCACAGAACGAGTCCTTATGGTCCCGCCACCCCGCGTTGGCTCTGCCTGTGGTCTCCTAAGAGGCCCCCTGGGTTGCCGGTGTGTTTATAACCTGTCCTCCTGTCTGTTATGCCAGTGGCTTGTGCTCATTGGCACCAGGCTGACTGATGAGTGGCTTAAACGATGGGGCTGGGGTTGGAGACATCTGGCTTTGAGCCCTGGCTCCCCCTTTCACTGGCTGATGACCATGGGCAAATGCAAAATTATTTGTAAATTCCTGTCCCCTCATCAATAAAATGGGCATCATAATACCTGCTCACATGCATTAAGGGCTGATCTTGTGCCGGTCCTGCTCTGAGTACTTTACACATATTACTAGATGGAGTTTTCCCAATGCATCTTAGAGGAAGGTACTACCATCATCCGTGTTTTATAGGTGAAGAAACTGAGGCACAAGGAGTTTAAGTACAGCTGGGGGATGACCATGCTGGGGAACAAGCCTGATCTGACCACAGAGCACATTCTGCACACTACTCTAGGTATGACCTTTGTGAGCCTCAGTTTTACTACCTGTAAATGGGCGTGCTTGCAGTACTTCCTCAGGCTGACTTGAGGATCCAGGAAGACACGATGCCTGTGACGGGCTTGGCATGTGTTGGCGATTATTGCCCTGTCCCCAGTCCCTGGGCTTCTCCCGTTGTTTGCCATATTTGGCTAAATGTTGTCTGCCTGGGAGTACATCCTCCTTCTGGCTAATTTCAGTCCCAGTTCCTTAGAATTCTGGGCTCTGTACGGGAGCCTGCGTGGTGTTTGCTGCTCACCTGAGATGACCCGGCTTGGGGAGAGGTGATAGCTTCTCAGGGGGAGGCCTGTGAACGCTGCGCTTACTCTTCAGAACCCACCGAGCCGGACCTTAGCCGGGAGAGTGACGCTGCTTCCACTCCCTGGGGACAGAGCTCAGCGTTGCCAGGTGACCGAGGAAGACCAGGCCTGATGGGCCTCTTGGTCCTAGGAGGAGGGACTTCCTGGCAACAGCCCCAGGAATGAGGACAGAAAGTTGAGACAGACACCATAGCCCTATTTCCTAATACCTATTTGCTTTGTGCTAACAAAAACATAGGTTAGTTTTCGAATCAATGTTCTAAGGCAAGCATGTCAGACTCAAAGGCTAACACGGGCCAAATAAACAAGGTTTAAGTTTATGTGGGCTGCAAAAAACAAAAGCTTCAGCTTTCATAGAAACGTATATTTCGATAGAGACATGCTGAGTACAAAGGGCTGAAATAAATGAGTAATCATTAACATAAAATAATAGAACATTTTAATTAAAATTAATATTTTTCTTGAATATGAACTTACCGAACTTACCAGACACTGATAACTGCACAAATTAATAAGCGTAACGCAAAAAAACCACTATTTTTCTTGTTCTCTGAAAGCAAAATATTTCCTGCTTTGCACATCAAACAAGTCAGTCCAAGACTAATGATGTGGCCATCGGCTGCTAAAATACTCACTGCTAGTATTAGCGGAGAGAAATGGTGCGCCTGCATATAAGGCGTGTAAGGGAAATGAATGTAACACGATTATAGTCATCAGTCATTAGCAAACGTTGTAATTCATTATTAATAACTAAAGGCCCGGTGCACGAAATTTGTACACGGGGGCTCCTGGGACATATAGGAGCCCAGCCTGCACCTTCTCCAATCTGGGACCCCGCAGGGATCGGACCTAAACCGGCAGTTGGACATCCCTCTCACAATCCGGGACTGCTGGCTCCTAACCACTTTCCGGGGGCCGCCTCCTCTGCGCCACATGGAGCCACGAGACCCCCAGGCCTCACCGTGCGGAGTGGCTGCCAGGCCCTGCCTCTGCTGTGTGCGTGGCCATTTTTGTGGTGGCCATCTTGTGGCGATGTCACACACGAGGGTGTGAGGACCACCTAGGCTTTTATTAATATAGATTATGTATAACAGGATATTGTACAAATTAAGTTATGAATTGTTTACTAAAATGTTTCTTACATACTGTTATATTGGCTGGGCCACAGAAATATTCATTGTGGGCCGCCTGTGGCCTGTGGGCCGTGAGTTTGAAGTGCTTGTTCTAAGGCAGTCATGACCATTTTGTTACCAAATTTTGCAGCTTCTGATGCCTGTCATGTGACCCAGTTCTGGCCAATCAGTGCTAAAGTGGAAGTCTGCTGGGGGCATTTCTGGGAAAGCTTTTACTCTCCTGATGAAAAGAGACCTGCCTGGCCCATGTGGCTCAGCAGTTGAGCCTCAACCTATGAACCAGGAGGTCATGGTTCAATTCCTGGTCAGGACACATGCCTGGGTTTCGGGCTTGATTCCCACTAGGGGATATATAGGAGGCAGCTGATCAGTGATTCTCTCTCCCATCTCTCTCTCCCTCTTTCTTCCTCTCTGAAATCAATAAAAAATATCTATAATAATAAAAGCATAATATGCTAATTAGACCGGACAGCCGAACGACTTTCCGGATGTCCTTCTGGATGACCTTCTGGATGAAGCTGGGGCTGCGAGGGCCGAGGCAAGCTGCCAGGTCTTCAAGGGCCAAGCGCCTTGCACAAATTTCGTGCACCAGGCCTCTATTATATAGAAAAGGAGACCTGAGACATGTGATGCTAGTGTGGCCCTTGACCTTTCCCTCATCTTTGGCCTTTCTTGAACCCAAGTGTGATGACTAGAGCTGCAACAGCCACCTTGTGAGCATGAGGCCACAGCGTGAGGCTAAAGGCCAGTTGTTTCAGGGGTGGTAGCCTTGGGGTCTCTGTGTGGGCAGCTGCCTGCCCCGAGTTGTGTTGTGTGAAAGCAGAGCCTCCTGTCTACCTGCCTAAGCTCTGTCGGTTGGATTTTGTCTCTCACAGGAGACGTGAGGCAGAGGGTGGCTGGGCCATCCGGGAGGGACGCTGCGCCCTCAGAGACATCCACGCACGTCCCTCAGGACGCGGTGCGCCGGGGCCTCTGCTGGACCTCGGCGACACCCGGCAAGTCAGGCCCAGGCCCGCCCCTCAGGGGTCACAGTCCCTCAGAAAAGAGGACACGGATTGTGTAACGGTAAGAACTGTAGCACAGCTCTCAGGGTGCAAAATCCCCGCTGCTTTTAGAAAGGGAACCCTAACTGAGGGCCCATTTGCCAAGGTCGGCAAGACCTACAGAAGAGTGTAACGGGCAGGGGTGGGATGCTCAGGGTCAGCGGGGCCTCAGGGCTCGGTCAGTCTGAGAAACGGAAGGGCCTTATCTCCCACCTTTGACATTTCTGCTGACCCGTCTGGTTTTAGTTAAATACGATTAACTGCTATAAGGAGTAAACCCCAAAATCTCAGGGTGCAACACAATGAAAATTCTTTCTTTTTTTTAAATTGTAGTAGCCATCTTTTTAATATATATATATATATATATATATATATATATATATATATATACATATTATTGATTTCAGAGAGGAAGGGAGAGGGGGAGAGAGATAGAAACATCAATGATGAGAAAGAATCATTGATCAGCTGCCTCCTATAGGCCCCACACTGGGGATTAAGCCCACAACCTGGGCATGTGCTCTGACTGGGAATTGAACAGTGACTTCCTGGTTCATAGGTCAACACTCAACCACTGAGCCCGGCCAGTCCAACAAAAATTCATATCTTGTTCATGTCACAGTCTGCTGTGGGTCGTGGTGGCCAGTAGCTGGGGTCTGCTTTGTGCGGTCATTCAGGACCTAGGCCCCTTCCATCTTGTGTCTCTGCCTTCCTTCAGGTCTTCAGGGTCCTCTTACTCAGTGGGGAGACGGGGAAGAGGAGGGAGGGTCTTGTGGGCCAGCCTTGAATGTGGTGACATCACTTCCTCGCACATGGCCACACCTCACTTCAAGGGGTCTCGCTGTGTACCAGAGAGAAGAGAGCATAGATTTGTGGACACCAGGTGGCCCGCAGAGGTGTTGCCTGCAGGCTCCCTTCCTTGTCTCTTCAAGACCCTATGTCCAGCTGCCCCTCCTCCTAGACCAGCTAGCCAATGGCCTCACAGCATAGAAACCTGGACTCGGGTCACATCCATGAAGCCCACATCCCTCAGGCAGTGCCCTGCTGCCCTGAAACCCCGCCCCCCCCCCCCCCCCCCCCCGTATTTCCCCCCGCGGTTAGACAAGCTCTTTCAGCCTCAGCACTGTTGCATGAGGGGCTGGGGAATTCCAAACATGCTAACAGACATGGCCCAAGGTTCCCGGAGGGCCTGCCTGTGGCAAAGGCCCCTCTGGATTAGCAGATGCCAGGACTTTATGTAGGAAAGGCTGCCTTCCTGGTGCAGGTCTGAGGTGGGGGGCGGGAGGCACTCATGGTGTCCTGGTGTGTCTATCGCAGAAGAAAAGGAAAACAAGATGGCAATTCATTTCTCAGAAAATCACAGTTAAAGAAACAATTGGATGAGCTCAACATTGTAATGAGGTTTCTGTGGGTCTGGGGGTATCTCAAAGGCAGGACCAAGGGGTCAGCTCTACAAGGGAGGGGTGCTTCGCACAGAGGAGACCCTGCAACCGGGTCACGAGGCTGGAGAGTGGGCCTGAGGGAGGAGGAGGGTCTTCAGCGGGTTTGCCGAGACGTTTGATGTGGCTGCAGTGTGCGTGGGTAACGCGTCGCCTCTTCCAGGAGCCCCCCTCAGGCTGGGTTTGGTCCCTTCCTCTCTGCTCCCCTATTGGACCATTGGACCACTGGGCACCCTGTATGGCTTGCTTCCCCTCAAATCCCTGCCTTTTGTCCTCCTGTATCCCAGGCCCTGGCACATAGAAGCACCCAGAAAACTGAATGGGTGAATCCGTACGTGAAGGGCCTGACTCATGGCGGTCTCCCATGCTTGAGCGTTGGATTTCGGTCTGGGCAGTAGGGAGCCATGGCCGTGCTGAGCAAGGGTGTCACTGCTGCTGGACAGGGGACGCTTTGGGAAAGGGCGGGGCTGGAAGACCAGCTCTGCAGGTGGCCCCCGTGGGGTTCCACCACTAAGCTGACCATCTGCCACAGAGGCAATGTCTTTGCTGAGGCCCAACCCTTAACTCTAATCACGATTGCCTCCCGCCCGTCCTGCGCATGACCCGCTGGGCACTTCCCCATCGTTTTCCACACCACGTGCGTATCCTCCCGCACCTGTGGCTGTCGGGGCAGGCCAGCGTGCTATTGCACCTTTGCACTGTCAGCCCCCGCAGCTCTCAGGCGCTCTCAACGCTCCATCCGTCCCCCCGCCCCACTCCTCTCCTTGAACAGTTAGGTGGGAAATGCCATCTTCTCCTAGCGTCTGCCCCTCCCTGCACTGTTGCTTGACTAGGATTGATCACCTGACCCACTGCGGCAGGCCTGCACCCACGCCCTCAGCTGTCCTTCTTGGTTCAAGGTGGAACCAGCCGGCTGGCTCTGGGGTGCGAACAGAACCGTCTTGTCAGGCTGTGTCCTCGCTTCACTCCAGCATGAACTACCGGGCCTCCAGCCCTTGAAAACTGCCGAGACCTGCTTCCCGCCTCAGCACCCGATCCGACCCGGGAGTGGGTGCGACCTGGGAAAGAGCTGGTCCTGCAGCTGGGAGGACAGTGCGGGGAGGGTGGAGGCTCGGCGTGCTGCTCAGATCGGCAGCCTGAGCGGGCTTCCTGCCTTCCTCTCAGTTCCCATGCGGATATTTTAACTCCTCCAAGGCACCTGGATTGTCGCAGAATCTAACGTTCATTTACTCACCCGTTTCCTCGCCCTTCGTGCTCCCTGTGGTGGGCTTTGGCTGGGGTTCTCCTGGCCTTCGTCGGACATATCTTTACTTTGTCTCCGTTTCTGAGGGATAACTCCACGGGCCTAGGCCCAGCTGGCCTGCGTTGGCCCCCGTATTCCTTTGGGAAGGTATGCTGGGAGCGCCTGCGGTGCCGAGGGCCAGAGCAGGAGAGGGCCTGGCTCCCCGCGGGGAGAGGAGGGGCCTGGACGCGGGACAGGAGCTGCAGCCCTGTGGCTGCCCCCCCCCCCCCCCAGAAGGGACTGCGTGGCGGGGCCCAGAGGCAGGCGGGAGAGGCAGCCGCAGCGGGCGGCTTGCTATGGTGAGGACCAGGCTGCCCAGGGATGAAGTGCACTGGAGTCTGAAGGGGAATGTGATGGAGAAGCAGAGAAGGCCGCGGAGAAGGCAGGTTTTGAGAACTGGTTTCTGAGCGAGTGCTGGGCCTGCACTGGGGCCAGGTCCTCAGACCTCGGAGGCAGGGCTGGGCGGTGGGGAAAGGCGGCTCGGCTGGGGGCTGGCAGCCGTGGGGCTGCAGGGGGGCGCTCCCTGCCACTGAGAAGTCAGCCGAGCAGGCCTTCCCTCACAGGCTGTAGGAGGCCTGAGGGAACCGCTGAGCGCTGAGGCTGCAGGTTTGTAAGAGCTCGCACATCCTGGCTCTCGTTTCTATGGTTAGGGTTTCCTCTTCTAATGAGAGTCAGAGAGGGTAAGTCCCTTGTCTTAGGTCACACAGCCAAGAAGTGGGGGGAGACTTTAAGTCTCACTGGTTGGCTTGATTTCCTATCCACAGATTCGATCATCCTCCCCATTTCATAGACAGGGTCACTGAGGCCAGAGAAGTGTTTTGCCCATGAAATCCCCAAATCTGGGAATGATGGAACCATTCATTCATTCATTCATTCATTCTTGAGCACCTGCTTTGTACCAGGCAGCCAGGCACGATCCAGGTGCCAGGGAGAGAGTTGTGTATAAACAGATAAAGTCCCTGCCCTCATGAAGCTCTATTCTACGGGGATACAGACACTGCTCGTGAGCTAAATAAATCTGTTAGCTGGCACCAAAGGCTGTAGAGAGAAGTCAAGTGAGGCAGCGGATGGAGTGTAGGGGGATCCGGCATCTCAGCACAATGGAAAGGTGATTCTTTTCAAAAATATAGATTTTTATTGATTTCAGAGAGAGTAAGGGAGAGAGAGAAAAATGGAAACATCAGTGATGAGAGAGAGAGTCATCGATCAGCTGCCTCCTGCATTCTCCCTGACCAGGAATCAAACTGTGACCTCCTGGTTCATAGGTTGACGCTCAATCACTGAGCCACACCAGCCAGGCTTTGCTTCTAATTCTTTTTGTCCAATATATTTTTATTGATTTCAGAGAGGAAGGGAGAGGGAGAGAGAGAAACATCAATGAGAGAGAACCACTGATTACTGACCCTCCTGATGACGTGGCTTCTGGTGACTCAGGGAGGCTGTCGGAGAGCAGCTCTGACTCCCATCCTGGCTCCTCACCCCACGTCCTTCTGGAACTTGGCAGGACCCCTGAGCTGCTGCTCCCTGCCTTTGTTACCAAGATTAACATCTCAACTCCTACAAAGACATTTGTGCTGTCACAGATGTCTTGGGGAGGGCCCGCACCCACACCTGTGGGGGGAGTGGATTTCTTGTGTTAACGTAAAAAACCATGGAAACCTGTAAAGAATTTTTGTGAGTTTATTTGAGCCAAACTGTCCACATATGCCGGGAAGCAGAACCTCAATGAACTGAGATAATGCTCCGGAGAATGGCGGTTACATCTGTATTTACACATTGCCATCAAAGGAAGGGACAGAGGCGGGTTACATGAAATCCATTGGTGATAGACTAGAGAGGCGGGAGAAAGCAAAGTGGGGCGGGGAGGGACCCCTAGGAATGGACAAAAAGCAAAATGATGGACACATACTTGGGTGGGTGCAGGAACAATTAACATAACAATGAAGGAATTTGTGGTCTCTGGCCTGGCGCCCAGCACGTTAGGTTGTGCCCCAAGGGGTCCAGAAAAAGGGAGGTTACAAGTTACCCAGACACTTCAAGGGTATGTTATCTTAGATGCAAAAAGACACATAGGCTCAGTTCAGGTAAAGGTTGACCTTGTCAGGGAAGATACCGGCCTAGGAGGTGACTGCCCACCATCCCTGCTTTTAGTTAAAGTGTCATTTCAGACCATCCTTTGGTGACTTTAGGTCTGAGTCTGCAAGACCGCCATGCAGGCCGCCCCTGAGCTGTCAGGTCAGCACGTGGCCCCTTCCGTCCACACTTGCAACGTCCGGGGAGAGGAATCTTCTGGCTCCCACGGAGGACGAGGTCCTGCGGGAAGCGTTGTTTCTGGAATGAAACCGCTCCCAGGTCTCATTGCCCTCAGCCCGCCAAGGAAGCAGTGTGGCTGGGCCTGCAGCAGAGCTGGCGCCAGAGCCGGCGCCCAGGGTTTCCGTCCACACGGGAGCTGGGTCCAGTCCAGCTAACGTGGCCGACGCGTTCCCAGTTGTAGTCCATTAGTCCACTGTGTGTGGGTCACATGGCCATGGGCCACACAGGCAAATGCAAGAGAGCCAAGAGCAGCAAGAGCAACAGAGAGGGAACCCTTGTTCAGGGGGTTACGGATTCCCACGTTTTGTGGGCTTGCCGTGGCTACGCCTGTTCTAGCCAAAGACCTCTGTTCCCAGGTGTGACTGACAGGCACCTTCCCTAGCCACCCCAACTTCACTGCCCATCTCCCCTTTTGTGGGTTCCTTCCCCCAGCGATCTGCAGGGAATGGGCCCGTGGTTCCCTGAGGAGTGTGAAGTGGCAGCTTTCTGGGGAAGCTGCCCAGATTGAAAAGGAAAATGGTGGTTGTGGCTGGGGGGGTGGGGGGGGGAGTTTGCAACCTAGTTCAGTATCTGGTTAAAACTGTAGTCTAACTTTCCCACTCTGACTGATTTGGGTGGAGCTGCAGGGCATGCCCCCAAGGCCCCGCTAAGACGGACCTGGGCAGAGCTGCAGGGACCCTCAGGGGCCGCCACAGGAGGAGATGTATAGGTCAGAGCCTCCCCACGAGTTCAGTTCAGGCTTTGGACCTCTCATTTGAAATTTTATATGGCAGGAACAGCTGTGCACCCTCACAAGCCTGGGGACCAGGTATGGGTCAAAGATTGGAAAAAAGAACCCCATAAGCCAACCTGCAAGGGACCTTATCCAGTCATACTAACCACCCCCTCAGCTCTCAAAGTTGCAGGACTGAACCCCTGGATCCACCACTCCCATGTAAAAGCAGCTCACCAGCTGGACAATTAGCATCCAGAGTGGAAGGTGACCTCTGACCTGAACTACACCCCCCCACCCCCACCCCCACCCCCGTGGATCATCTTCAAGAAGACAGGGGATCCGGCTGAGGGGCCTGAATCTCCTTATCCCCTCCTATCTAGATAATTATTGTTTTTGTTTTTTTCTAACCATTTTATTCTGTCTTCATACAAGTGTCGCCAGAACCCCAGACTGGTACCGGGAGAAGAACTTCTCTGCCTTTGCTACTCCGACGACCCCCTTGGGGAAGATGGGGAAGACTCAGGATACTGAACCCCCTTTTTTGTCGTCCCCCTTCAGCAGGAAGTAGCTAGAGTGGTCATCGACCTTATCCTTAATTCCTGAGTCTTTTGTAATCCCCAAGGCTAAGAATAGCTTGTGGAACAAGAGGGGGGAATGAAAAGGAAAAGGGGGCGGGGGGTGGGGGGCGCTTGCGGCCTAGCTCAGTGTCTGTTTATAACTGTGGTCTCACTTCCCCACTCTCACTGACTCGGGCGGAGCTGCAGAGCCTGACCCCAGGGCCCGCCACAGCTGACTTGGGCGGAGCTGCGGGGACCCTGAGGGGCCGCCACAGGAGGAGATATGTAGGTCAGAGTCTCCCCAGGAGTTCAGTTCAGGCTTTGGATCCGGAATCCCCTTGATTAGCGGATCTGTGAAATAAAGGTTACACTTTCCTCCCTCAGAGCGCTGGCTGAGCATTCTCCTGTGCATTCTGCCACAAGATGGCATGCCTCTGTCTCCTTCCCCCTTTGCTCCTTTGCTGTTATTAAGTAGCTAATTGCAACAGTGTCACTGTCACCCAGCTCTCCTGGGCCCCATGCTGGGCTGATCCTACACCCCAGTGTGTCCAGGAGTGTCATGCATGCAAACGCAGTTACACAGAAGGAAGACAGACGTGGAGAACTCACTGCCTACTCCAAGTGCACAGAAGCGCATGTTATTGCCTCTACTCACCACGGCTGTGCTCAAGATATTATTATACCGATTTTATGAACAGAAAAGAGATTCAGAGTCAGGAAAGGTTTAGGTTTTACTCAAAGCTAATTTTAGTAATAAAAGCCCATTTTAGTGATTGCGGGAGCCATGCAGCCAGATCCAGTGCCAAGGAGGGGGGAGGAAAGCAATGAAGAAATGGCGGTCAGCTTGGATCCCCTCAGAGCAAGGGTCAAACTCCTGGCCAGAGAGCCACCTGCAGATGTCTGCCTTGGACTGACTGTGATTTATGATAAACGGCCTCCCATATCTGAAGATTTATCAAGGGGCAAAGAGAGATAACTTTGAGGGTGTTAATGTAAAAAAAAAAAAATTCAAACCTGTAAAGAATTTTTGTGTTTATTTGAGCCAAACTGTCGACAGTTGCCGGGAAGCAGAATGTCAACATATTGAAACAGAGCCCTGGAGAATGGCGGTTTCTCACCTTCTCTTACACAGGACAAGCCGAGGAGGAGATGTGGGTGGATCACATGAAATCCATTGATGACAGATTAGGGAGGCGGGAGAAAGCAAAGGGGAGCGTGGGGGGCAGGGAGGGGAACCTCTAGGTTGGATAAAAAGTAAAATGATAGACACATACTTTTTTTAACAATGAAGGAATTTGTGGTCTCTGTCCTGGCACCCAGGGCATTTGGTTGTGCCCTGAGGGGTCTGGAAAAAAGGGAGGTTACAAGTTACCCTGACATTTCAGTGATATGTTATCATAGATGCAAAAAGACAAGCTCAGTTAAGCTAAAGGTTGACCTTGTCAGGGGAGATACAGGCCTAGGACATGACTACCCACTGTAGCTGCTTTTAGTTAAAGTTTAATTTCGGACATCCTTTGCAAGACTGCCACGCAGGCCTTCCCTGAGCTGGTCAGGTCAGCATGTGGCCCTTTCGTCCACAGGGTGGGAAGCCTGTTTGTTAAGTCTCAGGGTCTGTGCCTGAATAAACAGTGGAGCAGGCTGCCTTAGAGGGGGTGAGCCTTCCGCCACTGGAGGTGTGTGAGCACAAGTGACTTCCCTATTTGCCAGGGATGCCCCGAACAAAACAGTCTGGTGAGATGCTGGCCTGGATGGCTTCCCCACAAGCTCTCAGACCAGGGGACTTGCAGGCCAGGCAAAGGCTTCTGCCCGGAACTCTCTTCAGCAGGAGGCTTTTGATCTGAACAACCTGTCACACTTGAAGCTGTAGTCTGGCTTCCACAGGTCTGGGTGTTTCCTTTTCGCAGACAGAGGCCGGGGACAGGCTGAGGTGGAGTGGGTTCCTCTAGTTGCATCAGCTCTGGTCTGACCTCTGATGTTTACCTTCTTTGTTCTCAGATAAACAAAACACACAAAAACTCATTTCCTGGCTTAAAAAAACAACAGGGGCGGCCAGGTCGGCCAGGGGAAACTGGGGCTTCTGTGAAGTAGACATGGAGATGGGGGGAGGGGGGCAAGCTCCATAAGAGCCCTCCTCCTTGGTGGGCTCCTCAGAATTGGCTCTGGTTCCAGCAGGCCACCCTAGGGGCCGCTCCTGACCCTTGTAACAAAGGTCAGTAGGCAAACCAGCCCTGTTAAGGCCAGTGGTTACATAGCTGTGTGGTGAGTTCAGGCCTTGTGTTGAATTTTACCATCTGTATTGTCCTTTTACTTTAGGAAAAACTGAAAGTCACTGAGCTAGTTTGTGCACGCTCTCAAGCCTGCCAGCCTCGGTGGCGAAGGTGGGCCTTCTGCAAAGCAGTCAGCACAGGGGGAGGGACTTGCTCAGGACCGGTAGGTGCCTAGGGTCAGCAGGGAGAGCGGGGAGCAGCCTCCATCAGGAAGCACCTGGCGTTCCTTAAGTCCCAATCCCCCAGGGACTGGGTGACTGGGCAAAATATGGGAGTCTCTTTCCTCGTATACATATGTAATGCCCGGCTACAAAAGAGGCTCTCCTGGGACCCAGTCATCTAAAATCCCCTTTTCTCCGCTTCCCTCTCACTGTCCCTCTTCTGCAGCCACCAGCCGTTTCTGGATTCCTGAAGTCCCCCCAATTCCCTCTTGCTAGTCTGCCCTACACCACACTTCGCATGCCTGGCATCTATCCCTTGGTACTCTTAGCCCCGTTTTTTCATTAGTACTTATCCAAGTCATAATCCTTTGTTCATGTTTTGTCTCTTATTTCCGTTAGGAGTCAGCGTGGGCCTGAACCTTGCGTTGTTGGCTACTGTATTGCAGCAAATACCTGGTGAGTGGATGAGAGAATGAGTGAAGGAACGAAGGAGTGGAGGAGGTCTCTGGCGGGGACAAAGATCGTGGAGGCCTCGGGGGCGGAGGCCCGTGGGCCGGAGCAGTAGCCTTGGCCGCAGGCTACAGGGGGTGCGCCGCCTCTGGGCAAACGCAGTTCTCAGAAGGGGGCGGGGGGCCGAGCCTGGGCCAAGGCCAAGGCCGCGGGGGCTGCGCGGGAAGCTACTTATACCTGCGACCCGCAGCCGCTGGCCTCTGGCCTCGCCGCCGCCAGCAAGGACAGGGACCCAGGTAGGCTGGCGGCCGGGAGCGGGAGCCGGGCACCAAAGGGGCGAGGCGGGAGACCGAACCCCAGCGGACACTGCCGCGATTCCGCCTCGGAACCGGCGGTCCCTGCAGCGTACAATCCTGGGACTTGTAGTTCTCGGTTCCCCGAGAGGCCGGCTCGCGAGCTCCAGGAAAGTGGTGCGTCGCGGGGACGAGAAACTACATTTCCCAGGAACCCCGCAGAGGTTGGGGTCACCGGGAAAGCGCCCCGGCAGGCGGCGCTTCCCGGGCGCAATGGGGCCGGTCTGGGGCAGGTGGTTGCGAGGCCCCCGCGCGGTCCCTCCAGAGGCGGTCCCCAGGGGAGAGGATCGGGGGCCGGGAGCAGAGCCTATGAGCAGGTCGGTGGCGGGGCCCGACTGCTGCGGAGGCCTGGGCAACATCGACTTCAGGCAGGTACTGTCCGGGAAGGCCAGCGGGGAACCGGCAGACGGACCGAGACGGCCCGCCGAGCCTGCGGCCCGCGGGCGCCGCCTCCAACGCCTGGTGGGCGGGCCCACCGTCACCAGGCAACGGGGGCGGGGCGAGGCGAGCGGCTGGGCGGGAGCGTGTGCGTGGGGGAGGAGGGGCTCCTGGGGTGGCGCGTGCCTGCTCGCGAGCCTCCGGGCTGCGTGGCGGGGTCTGTGATCTGGGATGGGGTTGGGAGCCTCTGAGTTGAGTCTCAGCGTGAGCGTGAAGGAGGCCTGTGCGGGGCGGGGGTGGGCGCTAATGCGGGCGCCCGGGCGCCGCGGGGCCGCGCTTGCCCCTGGGGCGGCGGCCGGGGTCTGACTGCTCGCTGGGCGGCGTCCTGTGCAGCCGGGGGCGAGAGCGCGCCTTCCCTGGCGTCTCTAGGCCCCCGGTTCCAATGGCTTTTCCTCTCCTGCGTCCTCCCTTCCATCAAAGCTGCCTCTGAGATTTGTCCCTTACCCTTTTCATCCCAATCAGCCAGTCTCCATGGAGCCGCCAGCTCCATCTCTGCCTGCAGCAGCCTTCAATCTAGTTCAGTCACGCCCTTCACGCAGCATGGACACAGCTGATCTTCGTTGAGAGCCTGGTGGTGGGGGACAGTTAAGCGCCTGCTCTCACCGAGCTTTCGTTCTAGAGACAGTAAACCTGGAAACAAAGTTTTCTGAAGGAGATACAACGGGTCAGGGCCTTAGGGGAGGAACCCCAGGAGGTGGCGTCCTGCCTGTGAGCCTGGCAGGTGCTGTTGGTGGAGGGACAGGCGGAGGCTGGGGAGGGAGCTGGCCCAGGCACAGACAGGGCTGGCCTGTGGGAGTCGGGCTCTGCAGTGGGTGGTGGGAGCAGGAGAGAGGATGATGCCTATTTTTTTTGTAAACTCTTCCTTAAGAATAACATGCAGCTCGAGGAGGTCACAGTTCGATCCCCGGTCAGGGCACATGCCCGGGTTGTGGGCTGGATTCTCAGTGTTGGGCCTGCAGGAGGCAGCCAGTCAATGATTCTCTCTCAACATTGCTGTTTATCTCTGTCTCCCTCTCCCTTCCTCTCAGAAATCAATAAAATATATTTTTTAAAGAAAGGAGTAACATGCAGTTGCATGGACGACAGAGCATGTGGGTACAGCTCAGGCACTGTCCCAGATCAAGGGCATCAGCCCAGGGAGCCGCCGCGGAGGACGAGCCCACAGATGGAATTCTTAGAATCGTGCTTTGTCAATGGCCTTTGAGCGTCTCCGGACACACATGGTCAGAGGTGGCCTGGGAGCCATGTTTCCTACCACAGCACATTGCAGATGGAGGGGCGCTTGGAATGCCAGGATGGTGGCTCACACCCACTGCGGCGGGGAAGCCTTCGCGCCACAGGCGGAATGCAGGGGGCGGGCCAGGGGCCTGCCCTCAGGTGTCTGAGCAAGGCCTACAGTCTAGACTGAGAAGCAGGAGGTGGCCGGCCCTAAGTGGGCGCAGTGGGTAGAGCACCGCCCTGCACGTCGAAGGGTCATGAGTTCAATTCCCAGTCCAGGGTGTATACCTGGGGTGCAGATTGGATCCCGGCCTGGTTGGGGGCCTGGTTGGGGTACGTGTGGGAGGCAACTAACTGATGTGTCTCTCCTCCACTCCTGCCTCCCTTCCACCTCCGTCTCTCCCACTCTCTAAAAATCAATGGAAAAATATCCTTCGGTGAGGATTAGCAAAATGCATACACACACACACACACACACACACGTACATTTAAAAAAGATCAGGAGGTGAGGATCAGCCCTGGGGGGGCCTTCTCCCAGCGCCTGGTGGCTCTGTGAGCTGGCCGGAACTGGGGCCAGCCACCGTGACCCTAGTTGACTGATGTTCAGTTTTTTCCTCCCTTTTGGTACAGTTAAGCTTCCTGTTGCCAAGAGATTGTCCTTCAAAAAATAAACCAACAACACATGACATGTATTTTGTGTGGTAGCTCTCCTCCCTCCTCAAATCAAAATCTCTGGTTTTAAAAGCGGCCGGTCCCTGGCCCGAGGGAGCTCCAAGGCCCCTCCTCACCCAGGGCTGCTGGCTGCAGGGTCCGGAGCACTGGCGGGCTGTCTAGAAGGAATACGTGCCATATTTCTAATTTAAACTTCTCTAGTAGCCACATTTTAACAAGTAAAAAGAAAGTGATGAGATTCCTTTTTAAAAAAATACACGAATATCACAGCAGCTTTATTCATAATAGCCCCAAACTGGGAACAACCAAAATGTCCTTCCATGAGTTATCAAACAAAAATATGGTACATCCACCTAGCCAGTGTGGCTCAGTGGTTGAGCATCGACCTATGAACCAGGAGGTCACAGTTGGATTCCCAATCAGGTCACATGCCTGGTCTGGGCCCGATCCCCAGTGAGGGGTGTGCAGGAGGCAGCCAATCAATGATTCTCTCGATGAGATTACATTGCATTTGACCCGGGATGTAAAAGTAGGACTACCATGTAGCACTAAGTGCTCAGTAACCACATGTGGCCAGTGCTGGACAGCGCGGCTGGTGGGTACAGTTCCCGTAACCCGCTCTCGCTGGGCTTGTTCCAGTGGGTGCACAGTCTTGGCACCTGCTGGGGCGTGGCGTGTACCTGCTGTAGCTTCATGGACCAAGGCTTCCTTTCCCTCCCCCCCCCCCCCCCGGGATTGCAGAGCCTTGCTCCTCCGCTTGGCAGCAAGCTGACTGGTGGGTGGATGGAAGCAGGGACTGCCAACCTGCAGTCCTTAGGGTAGAGCACCCCCAGGACTCAGAAGATGGCTCCAGGGGGTCTAGGGCTGCTGGCTTCTTGGAGGGCCCAGGCGGGGGGACCCTTTATGCACATCAGGTCCCTTTTCCCTGGGACTCCCCTGCCCCCGAGAGCAGATGGGTGGTGCCACTCAGTGTAGGTGTCCGAGGTGCCCTTCAGGGTCTTGATCTGTAAAATGGGGTGGTAATGGGGCTCTGGCGAGGACCAAAGTGGGACCAGGATGCAGAGGAGCTTTATACAGTGTGCTCCCCACCCCCACCCCCACAGGCAGTCTTCCGAAGGCAGAGCCCCTGGATTCAGGGAGCGTTGAGGCTGCTTGTGATTGGGAAGCCGAGGAAAGCGCTGTGGCGGATTGGAATATGTTGATTGTCTTTTGGTGCCAGATACTTGCCTGCGATACAAAAGTGTTTTTTTTTTTTTTGCTTTGTTTTGTTTTTTAATATATTTTATTGATTTTAGAGAGGAAGGGAGAGGGAGAGAGAGATAGAAACATCAATGATGAGAGAGAATCATGGATCAGCTGCTTCCTGCACACCCCCTACTGGGGATCAAGCCCGAAACCCAGGCATGTACCCTTGGCCGGAATCAAACCCGGGACCCTTCAGTCTGCAGGCCGACGCTCTATCCATTGAGCCAAATCAGCTAGGCCCGTGGTCGGCAAAATGCGGCTCGCGAGCCACATGCGGCTCTTTGGCCCCTTGAGTTTTTAGCAAAGGCCAGCTTAGGAGTACCCTAATTAAGTTACTAACAATGTACCTACCTATATAGTTTAAGTTTAAAAAATTTGGCTCTCAAAAGAAATTTCAATCGTTGTACTGTTGATATTTGGCTCTGTTGACTAATGAGTTTGCCGACCACTGAGCTAGGGCAATACAAAAGTGTTTTTAAAAATCTTAGGTGCCATCACTCTACTAGTAGAATAAATGCCAGGCCTTTTATTGGAAGACTTAATTTGCGAGGTTCTCAGGACATCGTTTGTGTGGTCAGTATTCTTTGGATCAGAGTCAAAGCAGCCGGCCTGGGCTCCTCGGCCTGATCTTGGGGAGTCACTTACACTTAGGGGGCCTGTTTCTTCTGCCTCTATGGAGTCGACCGGCTTTTCCTTGTTCTTCTGCTGAGACGGTGAATTACATCGATGTTTCGATGGTCAGACCAGCTCTGCATTCCCGGGGTGACTCCCGCGTGGTCCTGACACGCTGTCCTGTGTGTGGACTGCTGGCTTTGGTTTACCGTCATGGTGTCGAGAACTTCATGAGGAATATGGTTTGTAGTTTTCTTGTAGTGTCTTTGTCTGACTTCATGTCAGTGGGCAGTGGCTCCATTCTGTATTCTGGGAGAGTCTGTGGACGTGGTGTTAGTCCTTCCTTAAGTGTTAGGTAGGGTTCGTCCAATGAAACCTTCAGGGTCTGGAGCTTTCTTTTTTGGAAGGTTTCAAACTGCGTTCAGTTCCTTTAATAGAGGAGGGACTGTGTCTTCTGCAGTGGATGTCGGTGGCTGTGTCTGCCAGGATTGGCCGTTTCACCGAGCTGCTGGATTGTGGTGTGAGCGTGTGCTCGGTGTCCGTGACCCTGTGATGTTCGAGGTCTGTGGGAGGCTCCACTTCCGTTCCTGGTGTTGGTCATTGGGCCTTTTTCCCTTGGTCAGTATGGCTAGAGGTGTACTGATTTTATTTTTCCCAAAGAACAACTTTTGGGTTTGATTCCCTCCACCTCTATTTTTCTGTTTTCAATTTTATTGATTTTGGGTCTTTTACTTTTCTTTCTGCTTCCTTTGAGTTTAATTTACTCCTCTACCTCTAACTTTTTTATTTTATTTTAATGAATCTTTATTGTTCAGATTACAATTGTTTCTCCTTTTTCCCCCCATATCTCCCCACCACCCAGTTCCCACCCCCCCTCTGCCTTTACCTCCCCCCCGCTGTCCTTATCCATAGGTGTATGATTTTTGTCCAGTCTCTTCCCATACTCCCCACACAGACACCCCTTTCCCCCTGAGAATTATCAATCCACTCCCATTCTATGCCTCTGATTCTATTAAGTTCACCAGTTTATTCTGTTCCTCAGATTTTTAATTCACTTGACTTTTAGATTCACTTGTTGATAGATATGTATTTGTTGTTCATAATTTTTATCTTTCTTCTTCTTTTTCCTCTTTTTAAAGAATACCTTTCAGCATTTCATATAATACTGGTTTGGTGGTGATGAACTCCTTTAGCTTTTTCTTATCTGTGAAGCTCTTTATCTGACCTTCAATTCTGAATGATAACTTTGCTGGGTAGAGTAGTCTTGGTTGTAGGTTCCTGCTATTCATCACTTTGAATATTTCTTGCCACTCCCGTCTGGCCTGCATGGTTTCTGTTGAGAAATTAGCTGATAATCGTATGGGAGCTCCCTTGTAGGTAACTAACTGTTTTTCTCTTGCTGCTTGTAAGATTCTCTCTTTGTCTTTTGCCCTTGGCATTTTAATTATGATGTGTCTTGGTGTGGTCCTCTTTGGATTCCTTTTGTTTGGGGTTCTGTGCGCTTCCTGGACTTGTAAGTCTATTTCTTTCATCAGGTGGGGGAAGTTTTCATTCATTATTTCTTCAAATAGGTTTTCAGCATCTTGCTCTCTCTCTTCTTCTGGTACCCCCATAATTCTGATGTTGGTTCACTTGAAGTTGTCCCAGAGGCTTCTTACACTATCTTCAACTTTTTGAATTCTCTTCTCTTCATGCTTCTCTGGAGGAGTGTCCTTGGCCTCTTTGTATTCCAAATCTTTGAGTTGATTCTTGCGATCCTCTAGTCTGCTGTTGGGTCTCTGTATAATATTTTTTATCTCAGTCAGTGTATGTTTAATTTCTAGTTGGTCCTTTTTCATATCCTCGAGGGTCTCATTGAATTTATCGGCCTTTTCCATGAAATTCTTGAAAAACCTTATAACCGTGGTTTTGAACTCTATGTCCAGTCGCTTGTTCTCCTCCATTTCTTTGGTTTGTGATCTGTTTCCTTGCCTCCTCATTTTCTCTGCTTCCCTGAATTGGTAGGGTAGTTTTGTGTACTAGAAGTCCTATTGGTTCAATGGGTCAGCCTCCCAGTTACTTGAGGTGGACACTCTTGGTGTACCCTTGTGTACTGTGTGTCCCCCAGCAGGAGCTACAGCAAGAACTAGTTTTCTCTTCCTTTGCTTGGGCAGTTTTGGAGCAGTCTGACTGGAGCTGCAGTTAATTTGGTTGAGCTGCCACAGAACAGGCCATTTATATGCAAAAGCTGCTGTGTGGAGCCTGGGCGGGTTTGTAGAATGTGCGGGGCGGGGTCTCAGGGCTGGGCGGGGTCTCAGGGCGTCACTAGGTTAGGGCGTGGCCAACAGCGATGGCTGCCGTCAGCCGTCTCTGCCTTTCCACGTTTCCAAGTCCCTGTGCCCCGCGCTCCAGCGCAGTAAAACAATGATTGCTGGGCACACTTCTGCAAAAAAGTCACTCTCACTTTCCGACCCAATGGCCGAGAGTCCAGCTTCTCCCTGTAGGTGTCTGGGTCCCCCGCGTGTCCCCAGAAACTGGATTTCAGAGTGATCGGGAGCTTGTCTCCCTTTGGGTTGAAGAAAAGCCGCGCACCCAGTCGCCCGCCGCCAGCCTGATTCACGCGCCTCCGTACCTCAGCTTTTCAGCGTTTGTTCTCCTTTCTCTTTCCTTCTTAGTTGTAAATCTTCCACTCAGCCAGCTTTCCCGTGGTTCTGGGTGGTAGATGTTTTGTCTTTTAGTTGTATTTTTGAAATTGTTGTGTGAGGCAGCAGATTAGTTGTTTAACTATGCCGCCATCTTGGTTCCTCTACCTCTAACTTTTTAAGGATAAAGCTTATGTTACTGACTTGAGACTTTTTTATTAATATCCTATATAATAAAAGGCTAATATGCAAATTGACTGAATGGCCAAACGACCAGTTGCTATGACACGCACTGACCACCAGGGGGCAGATGCTCAACGCAGGAGCTGCCCCCTGGTGGTCAGTGTGCTCCCACAGGGGGAGCACCACTCAGCCAGAAGCCCTGAGCTGGGCTCACAGCTGGTGAGCGCAGCGGTGGTGGTGGGAGCCTCTCCTGCCTCCACAGCAGCGCTAAGGATGTCTGACTGCCAGCTTAGGCCTGCTCCCTAAGCTGTCAGACGGACATCTCCCGAGGGCTCCCAGATTGCGAGAGGGTGCAGGCTGGGCTAAGGGACCCCCCTCCGAGTGCACAAATTTTGTGCACTGGGCCTCTAGTAAGTTATAAATTTCCATCTTAGCCCTGTATCCCACAATTTCTGATATGTTGTATTTTTGTTCAGTTCAAAACACTTTAAATTTCCCCTTAACCCATGGATTATTATACTTCAACTAGTATCTTTCTGTTATTGATTTCTAGTGTAATTCTGTTATAGTTTGATAACATACTTTTATGCTTTCTAATTCTTTTAAGTTTAATATCTGTTGTATGGCCCAGAATGTGTGCTCGGTACGTGTTCCGTGTGCCCCTGAGGGAATGTGCTGCTCCTGTCACGTGGGGTTCTGTGGGCACCGTGGTCCGGGTGCTGGTGGTGGTCTCGTGGCAACCCTGCTCTGTGCCTCTTCGCTCTGTCGCTGGGAGGAGAGGTGAGGTCTCCGACTGTGATGCGGGTTTGTCTTTCACCTTTCAGTTCTGTCAGTTTGTGCTTCATGTGTTAGCCTCAGGTTTTTAAAAATATATTTTTATTGATTTCAGAGAGGAAGGGAGAGGGAGAAAGAGATAGAAACACCAATGATAGAGAGTATCACTGATTGGCTGCCTCCTACACGCCCTCTACTGGGGATCAAGCCCGCAACTTGGGCATGTGCCCTTCACTGGAATTGAACCTGGGACCCTTCAGGCCGCAGGCTGATGCTCTATCCACTGAGCTAAACCAACTAGGGCTAGCCTCAGTTTTTAATCTGAAAAATGGGCGTGCCTCCCAGGGTTGTTGCATGGACTGAATGGCGTCTTCATAACAGCTAACGCCTGCCAAGCTTCGCTAGTGCCAGATGCTGCTGAGCCTTTCCTCGCACCACCTCCTGACGGCCCATGAAGGAGGAGCCGCGTGGGCCAGGGTCTACGGAGGGCACGAGGCTGCCTACGCTTACAAAGAGTGTCCAGCTCGGCCAGTCTGGGGCAAACCTTGTCTCAGGTCCGTTCTCTGCCCTGCCTCATTAACGCCTTTGGGCAGCGCCTGGCACCGTCACTGGCCGGAGGGTCAGCTGGCTTGTTGTCGTTATTGCCTTGAACACAGTGTGTGTATCTGAACACGTGCACGCAGCAGCGCCGACCTCGTGGGCTCTGCTGGGCCCTTGGTGCCTGTCAAGGCCAGGGGTCAGCAGTTCAGTCACGTGGGGAGAAGGGAGAGGGAGCCCAGGGAAGGAGATGGGGATTGTGGGAAACACAGGCCCCTCCGCAGACTCCACTCCCAGGAAGGGCTCCCTTTGGCCCAGCTGACAGGGGGCACGGGGCCATCAGAGCCCTGTGCCCAGAGCCCGCGACACGGCTGCTGAAGGCAGACGGAGGGGGAGACCTGCCCTGTCCTGAGGGAGTTACGGATTCAGGGCACTGGGGCAGCTGCCGGCTGCCTCCTTTTGTCATGGGGTTTAGGGACAGTTGAAAGCAGTGTTTTTCCAGAAACTGTCCGCAGCTGACCACTGTCCAGTGACATTCCAACGGGCCGCCGCCTTCGGAGGGTCTCCAGGGCTTGCCTGGCCGCCAGCTGGCGGGGCCCCTTCCTCGGCCAGGCTCCCGGCTGCTTTCCCTGGGGTTGCAGGTGTGCCGGGGCCCTCCGGAGAGACAGGCGAGGGGTCTGTGTCAGCATCAAGCAGAGAGGGCGCGGCAGAGCGCCTGGGCCCTGGAAGCGCCCTCGAACCTGTACGTCCACCCCTCTGCCCCCTCTGTGCAGACTGTGACCTTGGGGGACAGTCTCATCACCATTTCACCAAAGGGAACCCCAGGCTGAGACTGGTCTCGGAGCCCTGCTTTTTATCTGTGTGTGTGTGTGGCGGGGGCCGGGCGGGGGGGTGGAAGCACCCTGATTCTAGCCTGTATGTGGGCTGAGCAGAGAGACCGTCTGAGCCGGGTAGAGAGCAGGGAGTGAGGCCGCGATGCCGCCTTAGTATGAAACTTCTGCCAGGTGCAAGGGTGTAAAACACCTGCTCTGAGTGCGCCAGGCAGAGGGCTTCTCTCCAAAAGTTGGCCAGTACCTGTTGCCCGAATCCACTGAGAATGCCAGGGACATGTGGGTTCCCCTGGGAGCGGCTGTGGCTCCAAGGATGCGTTCTGCAGGGAGGGAGGGCCCTTCTGGGGCCCGACCCCTGCCCCCGCCCACCCGTGCCGCCCGCCCTTGCTGTGTGGCCGTGGATCTCACTGTGATCGTGTGACTGACTCTCTGGGCCCCGCTGTTTGTTTGGATGTCACAATGTGACCCTGCTGTGGCCTGTGGCGGGCCGTTCCCTGCAGTGTTCTCACCCCCTTGGCAGAGCCACCGGCCGGCTGGGGGCCCTTCCTTGCCAGACCCGGGGGGTGCAGGAGCCGAGCCCGCTCGCTGGCCCAGGGGAGCATCCTGGCTGCGGTAGGCAGTGCTCCTACGTGCGTCACCGCATCCTCGTGGACTCTGCAGCCCGTGACTGCAGGGCGTCCCTTCTTAGAAGCCAGGGCTTCTGTGGCTGATAAGGTTGGGTTGGGAGGAGTGAGGGGGGCACTTCCCTTAGTCAAGGCAGCTCATGCGGGTGCAGGCGTAGCTGACGGACTTCTACTCTGCTCATGTCTGACCCTGTTTTTGGTTACTTTCTGTCCATCCAGTCAGAGTAGGGAGGTCCGTCCTCTCAGGTGGGTTATTCTGGAGTGGGGACCCCGCAGGGCGCCCCTCTGTGGCTGGGAAGGCCACTGGGAGCCGCTGTTCATTCCTTCCCGCTGAGCAGGCCCTTCTCCAGGCAACACAAATCCCCTGTCCCTCTCCGAGGTGCCGGGACCTGACACGTTCCTCCCGCCGAGACAGGCTGACCCAGGGCACAGGGACGCAGAGGGGGTCGAGTGTCCGCTTTGAGCAATCCATCCCTGCCCGGGAGGCCTGGCTGCCAGCTGCTCCGCTTCAGCCTCAGTGCCGCAGCTGCCCTCCCTCCGCTCACAGACGATGAAAGCAGCTCCTTCTTCCTTCCAGACCGGCCCCTGCAGCCCCCTGACACAGCTGTGCCGGGGGGTGGGGGGGCGCTGGGGCTGGGGCTGGGGCTGGGGGCGAAGGCAGGCTCTCCCGGCCTCTGGCTTCCTTGCCTGCAGAGCGGGTGGCACATGGTGCCTCTGTGGGTGAGCGGGCTGCGGGCGCCCAGGGCGGGATGTGGCCGCGTGCTCACGGACCTGGGGCCTGGCCTCAGCCTCAGGCTGCTTGTCCCGGTTCCCCGCTCCCCCCAGCAGGCCTTCTTAGCGTCTGGTGAGCGACACGGACTGAATCCTTAGAACTTTCTCTAGCATTTGGGAGGACATTTACCCCAATGGCCCCGGCGGCAAATAGGGACATTCCCAGGTCCCAGTGCTGCGTTCCTTTCCCGGTGGTGTGTTCACACCGGTGAGGCGGCACGTGACGCTCCCACCACCAGCTCCATCACCCGGGCGTCCCCTATGCCCTCGGAATAGGCGCCCCCTTAGACGCCTGCACTGTGGGCCCAGCTCCCTCCTTCCGCTTCCGTCCCCAGGGCTGGGCTCCATCTGCACTCTCCCAGCTGGGCGGGGCCGCTGCCTGGCCCTGGAGCCTCTCTCCACCGGGCGCAGAGCTGGGCACACCGGCTGGCCCTGGAGCCTCTCTCCTCGGCCGCGCGCAGAGCTGGGCACACCGGCTGGCCCTGGAGCCTCTCTCCGCCGGGCACAGAGCTGGGCACACCGGCTGGCCCTGGAGCCTCTCTCCTCGGCCGCACGCAGAGCTGGGCACACCGGCTGGCCCTGGAGCCTCTCTCCGCCGGGCACAGAGCTGGGCACACCGGCTGGCCCTGGAGCCTCTCTCCGCCGGGCACAGAGCTGGGCACACCGGCTGGCCCTGGAGCCTCTCTCCTCGGCCGGGCACAGAGCTGGGCACACCGGCTGGCCCTGGAGCCTCTCTCCTCGGCCGGGCACAGAGCTGGGCACACCGGCTGGCCCTGCAGCCTCTCTCCTCGGCCGGGCACAGAGCTGGGCACACCGGCTGGCCCTGCAGCCTCTCTCCTCGGCCGGGCACAGAGCTGGGCACACCGGCTGGCCCTGGAGCCTCTCTCCTCGGCCGCGCGCAGAGCTGGGCACACCGGCTGGCCCTGGAGCCTCTCTCCGCCGGGCACAGAGCTGGGCACACCGGCTGGCCCTGGAGCCTCTCTCCGCCGCCGGGCACAGAGCTGGGCACACCGGCTGGCCCTGGAGCCTCTCTCCGCCGCCGGGCACAGAGCTGGGCACACCGGCTGGCCCTGGAGCCTCTCTCCGCCGCCGGGCACAGAGCTGGCCACACCGGCGGGCCCTGGAGCCTCTCTCCGCCGCCGGGCACAGAGCTGGCCACACCGGCGGGCCCTGGAGCCTCTCTCCTCGGCCGCGCGCAGAGCTGGGCACACCGGCTGGCCCTGGAGCCTCTCTCCGCCGGGCACAGAGCTGGGCACACCGGCTGGCCCTGCAGCCTCTCTCCGCCGGGCGCAGAGCTGGGCACACCGGCTGGCCCTGGAGCCTCTCTCCTCCGCCGGGCGCAGAGCTGGGCACACCGGCTGGCCCTGGAGCCTCTCTCCTCGGCCGCGCGCAGAGCTGGGCACACCGGCTGGCCCTGGAGCCTCTCTCCTCGGCCGCGCCCAGAGCTGGGCACACCGGCTGGCCCTGGAGCCTCTCTCCGCCGGGCACAGAGCTGGGCACACCGGCTGGCCCTGGAGCCTCTCTCCTCGGCCGGGCGCAGAGCTGGGCACACCGGCTGGCCCTGGAGCCTCTCTCCTCGGCCGGGCGCAGAGCTGGGCACACCGGCTGGCCCTGGAGCCTCTCTCCTCCGCCGGGCGCAGAGCTGGGCACACCGGCTGGCCCTGGAGCCTCTCTCCGCCGGGCACAGAGCTGGGCACACCGGCTGGCCCTGGAGCCTCTCTCCGCCGGGCACAGAGCTGGGCACACCGGCTGGCCCTGGAGCCTCTCTCCGCCAGGCGCAGAGCTGGGCACACCGGCTGGCCCTGGAGCCTCTCTCCGCCGGGCACAGAGCTGGGCACACCGGCTGGCCCTGGAGCCTCTCTCCTCGGCCGCGCGCAGAGCTGGGCACACCGGCTGGCCCTGGAGCCTCTCTCCGCCGGGCACAGAGCTGGGCACACAGGCTGGCCCTGGAGCCTCTCTCCGCCGCCGGGCACAGAGCTGGGCACACCGGCTGGCCCTGGAGCCTCTCTCCGCCGCCGGGCACAGAGCTGGGCACACCGGCTGGCCCTGGAGCCTCTCTCCGCCGCCGGGCACAGAGCTGGGCTCACCGGCTGGCCCTGGAGCCTCTCTCCGCCGCCGGGCACAGAGCTGGGCACACCGGCTGGCCCTGGAGCCTCTCTCCGCCGCCGGGCACAGAGCTGGGCACACCGGCTGGCCCTGGAGCCTCTCTCCGCCGGGCACAGAGCTGGGCACACCGGCTGGCCCTGGAGCCTCTCTCCGCCGGGCGCAGAGCTGGGCACACCGGCTGGCCCTGGAGCCTCTCTCCGCCGGGCACAGAGCTGGGCACACCGGCTGGCCCTGGATCCTCTCTCCTCGGCCGCGCGCAGAGCTGGGCACACCGGCTGGCCCTGGAGCCTCTCTCCGCCGGGCACAGAGCTGGGCACACCGGCTGGCCCTGGAGCCTCTCTCCTCGGCCGGGCGCAGAGCTGGGCACACCGGCTGGCCCTGGAGCCTCTCTCCGCCGGGCACAGAGCTGGGCACACCGGCTGGCCCTGCAGCCTCTCTCCTCCGCCGGGCGCAGAGCTGGGCACACCGGCTGGCCCTGGAGCCTCTCTCCGCCGGGCACAGAGCTGGGCACACCGGCTGGCCCTGGAGCCTCTCTCCGCCGGGCGCAGAGCTGGGCACACCGGCTGGCCCTGGAGCCTCTCTCCGCCGGGCACAGAGCTGGGCACACCGGCTGGCCCTGGAGCCTCTCTCCTCGGCCGCGCGCAGAGCTGGGCACACCGGCTGGCCCTGGAGCCTCTCTCCGCCGGGCACAGAGCTGGGCACACCGGCTGGCCCTGGAGCCTCTCTCCTCGGCCGGGCGCAGAGCTGGGCACACCGGCTGGCCCTGGAGCCTCTCTCCGCCGGGCACAGAGCTGGGCACACCGGCTGGCCCTGCAGCCTCTCTCCGCCGGGCGCAGAGCTGGGCACACCGGCTGGCCCTGGAGCCTCTCTCCTCCGCCGGGCGCAGAGCTGGGCACACCGGCTGGCCCTGGAGCCTCTCTCCGCCGGGCACAGAGCTGGGCACACCGGCTGGCCCTGGAGCCTCTCTCCGCCGGGCGCAGAGCTGGGCACACCGGCTGGCCCTGGAGCCTCTCTCCGCCGGGCACAGAGCTGGGCACACCGGCTGGCCCTGGAGCCTCTCTCCTTGGCCGGGCGCAGAGCTGGGCACACCGGCTGGCCCTGGAGCCTCTCTCCGCCGGGCGCAGAGCTGGGCACACCGGCTGGCCCTGGAGCCTCTCTCCGCCGGGCACAGAGCTGGGCACACCGGCTGGCCCTGGAGCCTCTCTCCTTGGCCGGGCGCAGAGCTGGGCACACCGGCTGGCCCTGGAGCCTCTCTCCTTGGCCGGGCGCAGAGCTGGGCACACCGGCTGGCCCTGGAGCCTCTCTCCTTGGCGGGGCACAGAGCTGGGCACACCGGCTGGCCCTGGAGCCTCTCTCCTCGGCCGGGCGCAGAGCTGGGCACACCGGCTGGCCCTAGAGCCTCTCTCCGCCGGGCACAGAGCTGGGCACACGGGCTGGCCCTGGAGCCTCTCTCCTCGGCCGGGCACAGAGCTGGGCACACGGGCTGGCCGGGTGTGGTGCTTCGGATCCCAGAGCAAGTATATGTCCCTCAGCCCGGCTCCCCTCAGGCCCGCACACAGCGGGTCGCAGGTTCAATTCCTGTCAGGCCTCTACCTAGGTTATGGGTTCGACCCCCGCTCGGGGCGTGTAGGGGAAGGCAACCGATGTATGCTTCACTCTCACACCCAGGCCTCTCTGTCTCCCTCCCCCTCTCTAGACGCAATAAGCAGTCCTGGCTGAGGACTAAGAAAACAAAATCGGGGCAGAGTCTGCTGCCTTCAGGTCCGCCTGTGGGCATCCTCTCCTCCCCGGCCCCAGACTCTGGAGACAAATAGTTAAAAGAATGTTCTCTATCCTCAAGCAACAAAACAAAACAAAAGCACCATGAAAACAGACATTATGGGAAAGATCAGAGCTCTGATGGACTTCGACTTCTTTTACAGTTGACTTCTTTTACAGTTTAGACGTATTTTTGTTTCGTATTTTTGTTTCGAATTGCACGTGGTGAGTCACAGAACGTGCAGTGCCCTGGGCCTCCAGCGCCCCTTCTAAACGGAAAAGGAGGCACCGAGTGACGCGGGGCTCGGTGAACACTCACACTCAGAATGTCGGAGGTGTCTCATCTTTTTTTATTTTTAAATATATTTTATTGATTTCAGAGAGGAAGGGAGAGGGAGAGAGAGAAACATCAGTGATGAGAGAGAATCATCGATCAGCTGCCTCCTGCACACCCCCTACTGGGGATGTGCCCACAACCAAGGTACATGCCCTTGACCGGAATCGAACCTGGAACCCATCAGTCCTCAGGCCGACGCTCTATCCACTGAGCCAAACCGGCGAGGGCAGTGTCTCATTTTTTTTAGAAAGAAATCAATGTTGCCTGACAGGTGTGGCTCAGAGGTTGAGCTTCGACCCATGAACCAGGAGATCACAATTTGATCCTGGTCAGGGCACATGCCCAGGTTGCGGACTCAATCCCCAGTAGGCGCAGTGCAGGAGGCAGCTGATCAGTGATTCTCTCTCATCATTGGTGTTTCTGAGGCTTCCTCTCCCTCTTCCTTCCTCTCTTAAATCAATAAAAAATATTTTTAAAAAACACACCATGTTGAAAGTGTCCAGCTTGTGCCTAGAGACGGGGATCTCAGCCGTGGGCAGTTCTGTCCCTGGGCGGCATTTGGGCATGTCTGGAGGCATTTTAGGTTGTCACACTGGGGAGAGCTACCCGCATTTAGGGGTGGGGGCCAGGGGTGCTGCTGACACCACTGTCAGGGATGGCCCTCCCCGAGTGACCGAGCGGCAGGGCGTGTGGAGGCCGAGCTGCCGCTGCAGGTGCCGCCGCCGCTGGGCTCCGTGGCCGCTGGGCCCCGCGGCATGCCAGGCCGCAGGCAGCACACAGGCGCTCGCGGGCTGGCTGCTGTGTTCTGAAGGCGGTGCGTTTGCTCTGGAATGTGCAGCTCGCCGTGGCCAGTGGACATGCTTTCAGAATATCACACGTTGACACACATGTCTGTCTAGTTTATGCTGAATTCTGTAGCTGAGCTGTGTTGGGAATGGGCCACATTGTGTTACCCATTCTTCAGTAGATGGACACATTTTCACTGCAAGTGTGCGACCGGAAGGTCTTTGCACGCACGGGCTCGCGCGTGCGAGTGTCTCTGTGGCCACGTGGGAGCCCACCTTTGCAGCTCGGCCTCATCGACACGCAGGACTGTCTGTCACTCAGTCTGTTGAGAAGAGGCACATCGGGTTGTGGAGTGCGTTTACCTGCCTGCCGGCGAGGCTCTGCATCTGTCTCTGCCCATGGCGGCCCCTCGGTCCCTCGGGTGCTCTGGGCCTCTGCAGGCCCAGCCCCAGCCCCAGCGGGTCACTCCCCCCCCTGGCCCAGCACCCTGCACACACTCCCCTGTGGCTCTCCGGAGCCCGACGTCCGGCACAGCTGACTGGGTTTCGGCTCTTTATCTCGTTTTATGAGATCGCCCTGTAGCAACCTGTGGGACTCGGTGTGCCGAGCCTCCCAGTGTGTTCCCCGAGGGTGGCTTCTCCTGTGTGGGGGCGGCGGGCGGCGGGCGGGGGGCCTCAGCTGACGCCGGCTCTGTCCCTGCAGGCAGACCTCTGCGTGATGACCCGGCTGCTGGGCTACGTGGACCCCTGGGAGCCCTGCTTTGTGGCTGCCGTCCTTGCCATCGTTTTCAACCCGCTCTTCTGGAATGTGGTAAGCACCGCTCTGCCCGCCCTGGGTCTGGGCCCGTGGGAATCGGTCTTCCCGCTTCCCATTGAGGTGGCATCCAGTTAGGGGGCGTGGACCAGGGAAGCCCCTCGCCTTGGGCATCCCACCATGCCTTGGCATTGCCAGATGGCCCCGGGCGGCTGCTGGGAAAGGCTGGGCAGCAGGCTGCCCGTGGCGCTGCCCACTCTGCCTGGTGGCGTCACGAGGTCCTCCAGTGGGTGGAGTGGACCGACTCGGTTTTGTGTTTCTTCCCTCTCCGCATCTCACACGCGCTCCGCACGCATGGTTAGCTTTCCTAAATGAGGCTCCTGCAAAGTGGTTCGCATACCACTGGCTGGAGGTAGCCGGGTAGCAAGAATGAGCCTCTGAGGAGTGAGGAGGGAGACAGCGCCACTCGTCTGAGGGGCAGGGTCACGGGGAGGGTGGGCGAGGGCTGGGCAGTGGCGTGGGAGGTGGCCCCAGCCTTGGAGGGAAGCCCTCCTGCCAGAGCCTTTCCCTGGACCAAGGTGTGGGGGCAGCGCTTGGAGCTTGGGGTCAGGCTCTCCCAGGGCACCATTCCCGGAGAGATGGAAAAGGGCAGCGTTTGGGGCTGGGAGCTGCGCTGGGGTCCCTGGGCTGCGGGGTCCCTGGGCTGCGGGGTCCCTGGGCTGCGGGGTCCCTGGGCTGCGGGGTCCCTGGGCTGCGGGGTCCCTGGGCTGAGGGGTCCCTGGGCTGCGGGGTCACTGGGCTGCGGGATCCCTGGGCTGCGGGCTCCCAGGGCTGCAGGGTCCCTGGGCTGCGGGGTCCCTGGGCTGCGGGGTCCCTGGGCTGCGGGCTCCCAGGGCTGCAGGGTCCCTGGGCTGCGGGGTCCTGGGGCTGCGGGGTCCCTGGGCTGCGGGGTCCCTGGGCTGCGGGGTCCCTGGGCTGCGGGGTCCCTGGGCTGCGGGGTCCCTGGGCTGCGGGCTCCCAGGGCTGCAGGGTCCCTGGGCTGCGGGCTCCCGGGGCTGCGGGGTCCCGGGGCTGCGGGCTCCCGGGGCTGCGGGGTCCCGGGGCTGCGGGGTCCCTGGGCTGCGGGGTCCCTGGGCTGCGGGGTCCCTGGGCTGAGGGGTCCCTGGGCTGCGGGGTCCCTGGGCTGCGGGGTCCCTGGGCTGCGGGGTCCCGGGGCTGCGGGGTCCCTGGGTTGCGGGGTCCCTGGGCTGCGGGGTCCCTGGGCTGCGGGGTCCCGGGGCTGCGGGGTCCCGGGGCTGCGGGGTCCCTGGGCTGCGGGGTCCCGGGGCTGCGGGCTCCCGGGGCCGCGGGGTCCCTGGGCTGCGGGGTCCCTGGGCTGCGGGGTCCCTGGGCTGCGGGGTCCCTGGGTTGCGGGGTCCCTGGGCTGCGGGCTCCCGGGGCTGCGGGGTCCCTGGGCTGCGGGGTCCCTGGGCTGCGGGGTCCCTGGGCTGCGGGGTCCCTGGGCTGCGGGCTCCCAGGGCTGCAGGGTCCCTGGGCTGCGGGCTCCCGGGGCTGCGGGGTCCCGGGGCTGCGGGCTCCCGGGGCTGCGGGGTCCCGGGGCTGCGGGGTCCCTGGGCTGCGGGGTCCCTGGGCTGAGGGGTCCCTGGGCTGCGGGGTCCCTGGGCTGAGGGGTCCCTGGGCTGCGGGGTCCCGGGGCTGCGGGGTCCCTGGGTTGCGGGGTCCCTGGGCTGCGGGGTCCCTGGGTTGCGGGGTCCCGGGGCTGCGGGGTCCCGGGGCTGCGGGGTCCCTGGGCTGCGGGGTCCCGGGGCTGCGGGCTCCTGGGGCCGCGGGGTCCCTGGGCTGCGGGGTCCCTGGGCTGCGGGGTCCCTGGGCTGCGGGGTCCCTGGGTTGCGGGGTCCCTGGGCTGCGGGCTCCCGGGGCTGCGGGGTCCCTGGGCTGCGGGGTCCCTGGGCTGCGGGGTCCCTGGGCTGCGGGGTCCCTGGGCTGCGGGCTCCCGGGGCTGCGGGCTCCCGGGGCTGCGGGGTCCCGGGGCTGCGGGGTCCCTGGGCTGCGGGGTCCCTGGGTTGCGGGGTCCCTGGGTTGCGGGGTCCCTGGGCTGCGGGGTCCCGGGGCTGCGGGTCCCGGGGCTGCGGGGTCCCTGGGCTGCGGGCTCCCGGGGCTGCGGGGTCCCTGGGTTGCGGGGTCCCTGGGCTGCGGGGTCCCTGGGCTGCGGGGTCCCGGGGCTGGGGCTGGGTTTGCTGACGCAGAGCCCAAGCCGCTGTGTCTCCCTCGAGTGTAGCTCAGTGTTAGCGACACCCTGTTCCCGACTGTTTTCATTTCAGGTGGCCACCCGGTCGCAGGGGCAGAGCAGGACATGTTCCTCCTCTGGTTTATGAGTCAGTCCTTTGTCATCGGGGACACCGGGGTGGGGCGCGGCTGCTCACCTTGAAGAGGCTGCGTGGGGAATGCCCTGTTCCTCTGTCCTGCACACGCTGGGCCTGCCTGAGGGTCGCTGCCCCAGGGGGTGGGCAGTTGAGGGGAGGGAGCTCTGAGGGCCAGAGGGCCAGAGCTTGCTGTAGGCCTCCTGGGGGCGCCTCCCCATCGGCCTGCCCTGGCCCTGACCTGCTGGGCTCCCCCACTGGAGCTGTCGCCAGTGGGCAGTGCCTGCGGCGCCCCAGGCCCCTCCCTCTGCTCCCTGCGCTCCCTCGCCTCCCCACCTCACTCTCCAGCTCTGTGGCAGCAGATAGGGAGGGTGGGCGGGGTGCGCGCTGACCGAGGCCCCCAGCTGTCCAGCCTCACCTGGGACCCTGGGATGGTTCTGTGTGTCAGAAAGGTGGGGTGCTCTGTGGGTGTGACTGAGTGGAGGTTCTTGAGATGGCAGAGTCCTGGACTTTGGGGTGGTCCTACCTGCAGTGAGGTGTAGCCGGTGAGCGGAGACAGGGCAGTGCAGTGCTGGCCTTGAAGAGCAGGGGTGCGGCCAGCGCCCTCAGCGCTGGGGGAGGCAAGGGGTGGGCTCTCCCTGGGCCTGCCGCCGACTGCGGGCTCTGGCGTCAGATCCGGGAGAGAGTTCCTGTGCCATGAGCCACCCGCCTGTGGGTATGTTAGCAGCACAGGAAGCTAGCCGGGTGCGCAACGGCTGTGGCTCCCGGGCGTGGACATCGTGGTCTTTCTGCCGCCAGCCTTTCCCGCAAGCCTGTCTTTGACCAGTAGTCATGCTGGTTCTCCCAGCACTCGGGGCTTGGCCTGCCCAGTCCCCAGCGCTCTGAGGACACGGCGTCACGCACAGGCCCCTCCAGGTCTTTCCTGCCGGCCCTTCCCACAGCGCGTGCTGGGAGGTCATTCTGAAGCCACACGGTGCCGTGTGTCACGGTGCGAGAGGTCTGGGTGGGCGGGCAGGAGCCACGGGTCTGGGTGGGCGGACCAGCTCTGGGGGTGGGGGCACGGAATCCCAACCCTGAGCACAGAGAGGGCACTGTGAACCCCTGGGTGGCAGGGACTCTGCCCAGCCCAGCACCTGGCGGACGGTGTGCCTGTGCTGAGTGCGGGTCATGTCGTGTTTCAGGTAAGTGTCACAGTAAAGGCCACGGAGACCTCCATCATCTCGTTCAGGCTTTGTCCTGAGCCCAGGAGCGCATGGCCTGGCCCTGAGGCCTGGTTCACAGCAGCAAAGGGGGGAGATGGGAGGACTGGCAGGGGTGACCTTGGAGCAGGAACCTACCCTCTGAGGGAGGGAGCCCTCGGGTATCTGGGGAAGAGGAATCAGCAAGTGGGAGAGTCCTGAACAGCCGCATTATCCCAGCAGGGGGACAATGGGGGACAGCGGGGGACAGCGGCAGCAGACCAGGGGCGGCGTGGGTCTGAGCTGGCAGCCGCGGGATGAGCAGCTGGCCCGACTCGGGTCTTCAAGGCTTATGTGGGAGCTTCAGGGAGAGCAGATGAGGGGCAGGTGGAGCAGGGAGGCTGTTGCAGCAACTGAGGTGCGAACCAGAGTGGCACCAGCGGCGTTGGGAGAAGCAGTTAGATTCTGGGCACAATTTGAGGAAGGGTCACTTGGATTTACCATGGTTTGGGGACCTGAGTGACTTATTAGTAAGAAGTATACACGGGGTCTCCTAAGTGTGGAGTTCAATCAAACCCAAAAGGACTGTCTTTGGAGAGTGTCTGGGTAGGTGAGCGTGGAGTGGGGGGCGCACCCAGAGAGCGCAGAGGGGGGTGGAGGCGCCCCCAGAGAGCACAGAGGGGGGCGGGGGCGCCCCCAGAGAGCGCAGAGGGGGGAGGGGCGCCCCCAGAGAGCGCAGAGCGGGGAGGGGCGCCCTAGAGAGTGCGGAAGCTCTGGCCCTCCCTGGGCCTGGGCCTGTGTGTGTCTCCCGTCTGGCTGTGATTCATGTTCTGTAATATCCTTTGTGATAAACTGACAACCTAGTGAATAATCTGGTCTCCTGAGTTCTGTGAGCTGGGTAGGTGGTGTCAGGATTGAGTTGAACTGTAGAATACCAGCTGGTGACACAGAACTGCTCGAGGGTGAGGGGTAAGAGTGGGTGCAGCCCGGGCCGGGTGGCTCAGTAGATTGGAGCGCCGTCCTGTGCACCAAAAGGTTGCAGTTTTGATTCATGGTCAGGGTCCATTCCTAGATGACAGGAGGCAGCCGATCAATGATTTTCTTTCACCTCTCTCTCTCAAATCATATTCTCAGGCGAGGGTAAAAAACCCCCACAAAAACTGGGTGTAGAGGGTGTGGTGTGTGCTGCGCGGGGCAGTGAGAGGCGAGGGCTTGAAGGAGGCATGCGTCTGGGGACTCCAGTGGAGGGGCCGCGGGAGCCTGGGACTCGGGCTGTGCGGCTGGAAGTGATGCCGAAGCCCGCCCAGGGCTGAGTCTGACCTTGGACCCTGACCTCTGCTGCTCAGGGCCACAGTCTGCTTCCCTGGGACTCAGCTCGTGGAGATGTTCCCAGGATGGAAGCTGGGCTGTCTGCCCACGTGTTGCCACCCGCCCGCCAGCACCCAGCCCATCTCTCTCCTCCTCCCACCCCCACGCCCAGCAGCCAGTCTGTTAGCATCTCCACGTTAGCACCTGTTCCCAAGGCCTCAGCCCTGGGTGGCTCGGCCACGGAGGCTTTCTCCCTTCTTTCGTTCTCCGGGGAAACGTCAGCATCGCTGCCCTGCCCTCCCTGCACCCCCTGCTTTCCTGCTCCCTGGCTGCTGCCATTCAGCCTCCAGCAGAGGTGCGGAGCTCCAGGCTCAGTTCGCTCCTCGTCCGCCCCCCACATCGGCCCTCACAGGTCCGCCTGCACCTGGGCCACCACCGTCACCCTCTCGCCCAGGCACACATCGTGAACACGGGCGGCATCGGTCCCCGCCCGGTGCCGCTCAGAGGCCGCCTTGTCTAGGGGAAGTGTACGCTCTGGCCTGCCTGAGAGGCCCCTCTGCGGCACCCCTGGGTGACCCACCCTCTCCCCCAGGGCTCCCCGAACTCCTGCGCTGCTTCTTCCAGGCTGCCATCCTGCTCCCACCCCTCCAGCCCGACCTCTGTCAGGGCTGCCACGCCGGCGTTGACAGGTTGGGCTCCAGACATTACCAGGTCCTGAGGGGCGCAGTCGCCCTGGTGGTGTGTGAGGCAGCGTGTGCCCTCCACTCCTGGCCCTCCGACCCCAGCCGCGTGCGCAGCTCTGTGCTGGAGGGCCAGGCCCTGCTTCCCGTGGGCTCACACACAGCACCTGGCGGGCCTGTGGGCAGTGTTTATGACAGTGATGGGCAACCTTTTGAGCTTGGTGTGTCAAACTTCGCCAAAAAACTGAGCATAACTCGGGTAGTGTGTCACTTTGAGGAAAAAACATTATTTCACAAATGTTTCATCCTCAGGAGCAGCAAATGTTTCATCCTCGGCATGCGGCCGCCTCAGTGGCCTCATGTCATCAGAATGGCTACGCGTGTCAGTGCTGACGCACGTGTCACAGGTTCGCCATCACTGCTTTATGAGGCTCCCCTGTAGCGGTCGCTCTCACACCTGATGCCGAGGGAGGGGGCCGTGGGCTGAAGCACCCGGCGCTCCTCACGCCTTCAGCAGAGATGAGTGGCGGCCCCGTGCCCTGGCGTTGACCCCCCCTCCCCCCCGCGCCCTGGTGGTGCCCTGAAGCTCCCTCTGTCACATGCGAGCCAGCCCCAGTGTTTGGTGTCTTAACTATCATCGCAGGCAAATTGCTTGTCGTGGCATCCAGGCTGGTTGCGGCGTTCGGCTACATTTGGGGTTTACGGACAGTGACCCTATTGTTTCTCTTCCACATGGGACCCGGGGAGAGTGCAGGGGTTCTAGCAAACCCCCAGGACAGTGTAAGTGGGGTTCCTTGGCGTTAAGGGTGCTTCTGAGGCTGTTCTCTGGGCCCAGCCTGGCCGACGCTGTCCTCGCCCCCAGCGCGCCTGCTTGCTTGAGCCCATGCCTCTGCTCACTCTTCTCCCTGAGACCCAGGGGCAGGGTGCAGCCCCATGACCCCCCTGCAGCCACCCTCAGGCCCCTCTCTGAGGGGGGTCCACAGCCGGCAGCCCCCAATGTGCTCCCCGAGGGCATGTGGCTAATGAGTTGGCCTCCCCAACCAACCTCAGCCAGTGCCCTCGCGGGTCCTGCAGCAGCCCGGAGGCCCTCCGGCCTGGCTCGTTCCCCTGGGGGATGACCAGGGCGATGAGGCCCCCGAGGGTGAGATTGGGAGGAGGCAGCTCTTTCTCTCCAGGACGTGCCTGGCGGGGGCAGGTGTCTGAGTCAGAGTGAGCATGATCTTGCAGACACTTGTGGCCCAGGCTGTGGTCTGAGTTCCTGGTGCAGGCTTTGCAAGGAGCCAGGCAGCAGGACAGTAGGTGGCGCTGTGGGCGAGGCGAGGCCTTCCCCTCCACTCCCAGGGCCCAGCCTGCCCTGCCCACACCTGCACTGGCCGTGCTGCCTCAGTTTCCGTTTTCAGGTGCCCAGCCAGCAATCCATGGGCTCGTTTAGGGGAGTACTGGGGGATCCCCACAGGTGCAGGGAAACTGGCCCTGCAGATGCTTCAAGCTGAAGCGAGGGAACCAGCCAGGTACCGGGAGGGAGGTCCACCCAACCCCTGGGTGCGCGTGCCCTCTGGCCCGGGTTACTCCATCCACGAGTGAGGGCGTCAGCTGAGGTCCCGCCACGCCCTGGAGCCCTGGGACCCCCTCGCTCTCCAGGTCCCACTCGGGTGCCCTGTGCTGGCACTTGGGCCAGCAGGTGAGAGCTATGGGAAGTGCAGGCTGTAAGTTGGGACTTGATGAATAATAAGGCTCTCAATTAGAGGACATGTGCAGAGCACAGGCATTGAGGGGCACGAGCTTGGGGGCTGCACGGTGTCCTGAGGGAACTGCTGGGCTCTACAGAGGGGTGGAGGGGTGGGAGGTGGGGGCAGGAGTCCAGAAGACCACAGGAGGGGGACAGCAGGCCCAGGTCCCCTGAGGGAGGATCCCAAATGCTGGCCTGCATCCCTGACTCTGCTAGAGTTTGCCAGTGCGTGTGGGTGCCAGTGCGTGTGAGTGTGTGGGCGTGCACGGTGAGTGTGCGTGTGTGTCCCATGCAGACAGGCAGAGAACTGGATCGGGGTGTGGACCTGGCGGTCTGAGGCCCTTGCTCCCATCTGGCTCGAAGCCAGGCTCCCAGGGCTGGCCACACACCACTGGGCCCCGGGCCGCGGTTCTGGTCAGGAAGGAGCTGCTCTGTCGGCGAGGCTCCGTTGGCGGGCTGCCGCGCGGGCTGCCGGTCTAACCTGGAAGCAGGGCAGTGACGGAGGCCTTGGCCCTGAGACACAGGCCCCTTCCCACCGGTCGGCACTTTCCCTTCCCTGCTATCGCCCAGGACACTGGCCTCCCAGGGTCTCCCCGCCCCAGCTCTGCTCGGGCTGGGTGCCTACAGAACCAGTGGTGTGTCTGGCCTTGGCTTCCTGGCTGGGACAGTCTGCTGCTTGTCATTAGGGACCGTGGCCTTGATGTTGGCTCTGTACGTGTGTTCTTTCTGAGCCAGGGTGCGGATGAGTGTCTGAGCTGGAAGCAGCCTGGCTGCCCCGTCGGTCTGTCCGCCTCTGAGTGGAGAGCCACCGACAGCAGCTTGGCGTTGTGGGGCTGCTGGCAGTGCCTGGCGGGAGCCTGGTGCCATTGGCCAGGACTCACCTCGGAGTCTCGGTGTCCGAGCGCGTGGTGCTCAGTGCCCGTGGCACCTCCATCGGGTCAGCTTGGGCTGACACAGTTGTGGACAGAAGGGAGGGAAGCTCTCCCATCCACGCCCTGCCCAGGCGGCCCTGCCTCAGCCACCCCCTCACGCCCCTGCTGTCACCCAGCTGGGAGCAGGGCCCGGTTTATGCTCTGGAGCCGGGATGTGAGCTCCCTTGGAAGGCCGCGCTGTGGGGTGGGGCCGCGCACAGCTTCCCGCAGGGGCTGAGCCCCGGTCCTGCCGCAGCGCTGAGGCCCGCTGCCCTGGGCTGGGGTCCACGTGGCTGAGCGCAGCGGGGTGGCTCCTGGGGGCATGGTGTGCTGTGGGTGGTCTCAGGATCCTTCCCCCATGGAGGGGCAGGGCAGAGTCCCATTCCCTCACCTGTTCTCGGGGTCCCAGGAGTTAAGGGGCCCTGGGAGCTGGCAGCTTACGTCTTGGGTCCAGGAGAGTCTGTGGACCATTTCCAAGGCTCGGGTTTCGGTTTCAAACTTGCTCCGTGACCTCCCCTGGGCCTCTATTGCCCCATCTCAGGTCTGCTGCCCAGAAGCCAGGCCGCGGCGGGGCGGGTAGGGAAGGGGGCTGTGCGAAAGGGCTTGGAGCGTGCAGTGCCCCATGTCCTATCTGGCTCGAAGGAGCAGCACCGGACAGGGCTTGTGTCAGTGGGAACTTCTGCCCTAGTGACTGCCCCAGCTCTGGGCCCAGGGCCTTCCCTTCTCCCAGAATCTCACACAGGAGATGTCTGTGGCCATAGCAACGCATCTTGAAGAGTATTTCTGAGGCTGCGACCCCTTCCTTAGCCAGGGGTAGGGATTCGCTGGGGCGAGACCACGAGTCTCAGGGGATGGCTGCCGTGTGCACTGCTGGCCAGCGCTGGGCCGCACATGGCTGGGAGCCCGGCCTGCGTGCCGGGGAGTCAGGCCTCGGAGGTCCAGTCTGCCGGTCGCCCAAGAGGCAGCCCGTCCTTCCACCTCTGTCCCGAGTCCCAGCGCGGGGCTGGCTCGGTGCTCGTGCCGTGCAGGCCTGAGACTACCATTCTAGGAGTGTCTACAGAAGAGGGGTGCCGGTGGGGCCGGGAGCTCAGCTGGGGTGCTGAGGTGTGCACTGGGTAGGAGCAGAGGCCACGAAGGGGGACTAGACCCAGAGCTGAGCAGCCCAGCCAAGATGACCCAGCACAGAGCGATGGGGAACCTGAAGGACAGTGGGGATTGGGTGAGGACGACAGGCCGAGCCTGCAAGATTCCCAGCCATAGTTAACTAGCCAGGCGCCTCGAGGCTGGAGCCTGCACCCGGACAAGGCTGTGCCCGTGCACAGTGTCCCCTGCTACTCGCTCGCCTGTGCGCTTTCTTGCTTGGTCCCTGCACGCCCCCCCACCCCGAAAACCTCTGAGGTGGGCCCACTTGTGCAGCAGGGAGGCAGCCCCCTTGGGGCGCGGGGGAGGGAGGAGGGCAGCGTGACACTGGGACGGACCCTGGCTAGCCGCGAGGGGCACAAACAGCAGGTGTGGGTGGGGTGGCCCGCAAGGACGTGAGACCTGGCACCGCTGCCCAGACTGGACGGTTGTCCTTCCTCAGGGCTCCCCTCGGCCGAGAAAAGGAGCGCAGAGGGGAAGTGGGCGGCATCGGCTCCTCGCCCGTCCATCGGCCGGCACAGCAGGTGGAGCTGCCCGGGCAGCAGAGGAACAAGGGCGTGGAGGGGCTTGTGAGCACAGAGCTCACTGAGTGTCCCAGCGCCCGCCGCCTGGGTGTACAATGGAGGTGCGTGTGGTCTTCCTCCTGCTCCTGGCGCAGAGCTCCAAAGACCCTTCAAGTTCCTAAGTGCTGAGAGGGGCAGTGTCTTCGGTAAGGCAGCCAGGCGACTGAATGCCTCGGAAAGCCGGGGGTGGGCTGTATGTAGTGCAGCCAGCTGTGAGGTGCGCGGGCTGGACTTGCGTCCCATCTGGGGCTCCCATCACGGCGGAGCGCTGGCTGTGTGGCCCTGGAAAGGGAGTCCGTCAGCTGCTGTAAGGAAGCCGCGCTGACGTCCAGGAGGTGGAGGGGGAGAGCCCCTGGGCTGGAAGGCCGTGCGTGGAGGCTGCCTGCCTCCCCCTCCTGCCCTGCGCGTCACCTCCAGGGGCTGCTCCTGAGTCACACCCTCCATCATAACCCAGAGCTCGTGAGCGCCGCGTTCCTTCGGCTGCTGTGAGGCGCTCCAGCAAGTTAATTGAGCCTGCGGAGGGTGGGGGCACCTCCAGCGCATGCCTGTGGCTTAGAACAAGGTGACTGCCTGGACTGACTGGCACCTGAGGTGGGAGTGGGGGGAGCAGTTTTGAGGGACTGAGCATTAACCTGGGGGACCCAGTGCAGTCACTAGGTAGATGGTGTCAGGGTTACGTTAACTGCGTGGTGGTGTTGGAAAAACACACACTGGGAAATACTATGACTCTTAATTTTATTTGCTCATGAACTTTTAATGGCCTTTTGGGCCAGGCCTCTGTCTGGGCCTAAACTTCCCCTTTTTCTGAGGGGTGGGTGCCCTGTGCCTCGCCCTCCAGAACTTTTTCTCATCCAGTTCTGGTGGTGCCGCCTGACTATACCAGCAGCAACGCCCACGGGGCTACGGTGTCTGCCCCAAGCCTCCTGTCCAGAGAGTCCCTGCTCACCCCTGCACCCCCCGCCCTCAGAGACAGAATCCTGGTGGTTGCCCGAGGCTGGGGGCGTGGTCCGGCCTCGGTGGTGTCTGGGCGGATCTGTGAGGGCTGCTCCAGGGCCCAAGGAGGTGCTGCGGGAGGCACTGCAGAGGGCTGGGCCTGAACTCTCCCCACGTGCACCCCCTGCTCCTCTGAAACCTGCCCACCTGCAGGGAGAGGGCTGCGCTCCCTGTGGGGCGCCGGCCGGAGGGGCTGGGTCGGCCTCACTGCTGACTGGCCTGTCCTCCGTGCCCGCCCACTCCCCTGTGGCTCTGACAGACCGCTGTCCTCACCGGCCTCCCTCCCTCTGCGCTGGGCTCGGAGAGGCTGCTCTGAGCGTTGCCCTCTGCAGACTCCCGTGTTCTGTCTGTAGACTCTGTCCCTGGTCCAGCAGGTCTCAGGCGGCGGGGGTGGGGGGGTGGTGGGGGCATTGCTCTGTTCTCAGCCTGCCTCCCCACCAGCCTTTGAGGGTGCACTGAGGGTTTCAGCCCGTAGGGAAGGCCAGGAGGGCCCTGGCAGGAGCAGAGCCTGCCGTGGAGTGAGCGTGATGTCACCACCACTGGATGGACTCCATCTGGAAGCCCTGCGGGGTCAACCCCAGATTTTTCAGAAGTAGCAGCTGCGGACCAGAGAGGCTGCTCGACCCAGTTCACAGCTCGGAGCTCACAGGTGGGCCTGGCACTGGGGCTCCCACTTGTGCATTACCCCCCCCCCCCCCCGAGGGCTGGCCTGGTGCAAACACAGCCCTAACTGGCAGCGTGGCCCGGCCAGGATGCAGGGCCTGCCGGCAGGAGAGGCCCTTGGAGCACCTGTTGGGGATCCGGCCTGTGGCCCCGCCCCCGGCACCTGGGGCGCGCACGTGTGCCCGGCACTGACTTCTGACAGCCGGGCTTCCTGGCTGTGTTTGCCCTCCTGTGTCAATATTATGACTGCACTTGGACTTTCTGTGGGCAGGCCTCACGGGGTGCTGCCACCAGGGCTGCCACCAGCAGGGATGCCTCTCCTGGGACAGAGCAGGTGCAGGTGTCCTCAGCTCTGTCCTTGGCCTCTTCAGCCCCAGGAGCCCAGCGTAGTTGGGCTGCCCTGCCCCCCAATCCTCCCTGTCCAACTCGCTCAGCCAGGGGATGGGCACAGGCCCTGAGCCTGCGAGCGGTCCTGCCAGGATGCCTCCCAGCCGAGGCCCCTGGGGGAGCTCAGTGACTTTTCTGAGCCACTTTCTCAGCTGCAACCTCCGTGCAGCAGTCGGGCCTGCGGTGCGCAGGTTGGATGGGGCCAGAGTGGAGCCACCGGAGCCAGCTGGTCAGTGGGCACGCTCCCTCCGCCTCCCCCAGCGCAGTCAGCTTCTGCCCGCAGCTCCTGAGGCCTGGCTGCCTTGGGGCTTCTGCTAGGACCTGTCCTGTGGCTGTACTCCTTCCTGTGGGTGTGGGCAGGGCCTGGCCTCCCAGCTTGGGGCTGACCACCTGGGCCCACGTTGTGGGTAGCTACTGACCAAGCTCCACCTCAGCTCCATGCCTCATTCCCTCATCTGTGAGATACTGTGGGGTCCATCCCAGGGGGTGGCGAGGGTGATGAGAAAACGCGCATGCGCACGGCTGAGCCTGCTCAGAGAGCCTTCTCTCCCTGGTCCTGCCTGGTCAGGGCCCAGGCTGCCTGCTGGCCCTGCTGATCATATGATTTGACCTTGTGGTTGGAGGAAGGGGCAGGGAAGGTTGTAGAGAAAGGGAAGAGATGGGGGAGGGCGCCCCCATGTTCTGACCTTCACATTGGCCTCTGGGTCCCTGGCATGTGCCCCCTGGACCCAGGAGTCCTGGCCCAGGAGTGGCCAGTTAGTCCGGGTGGTTCCCGGAGGTGGGGAGTGGGAGAGTGCTCTGTGGGTCTTCTGAGGAGTTTGTAACTGCTGCTGGGCTGGCAGGGCCTGTGAGGGCACCGGGTCCTCAGGAGGATTCTGCGGCTTGGTCCCCGGATGGGATTGGTGCAGTGCCCGTCAGCGCGCGTGCACATGCTGCCGTGGCCACGCCTGAGTCCCACCCCACGCACGGGCGTGCACACGCCAAACGTTTGAATAAATGAGTGAGTAGATATTATGCCCCTTCTTTCACTTCTGTGCTGCGAGCTCATCTTTAAAAATCGGCTGAAATGGTCCTGACGGTGCTGATGAGCGGCTGCCCTGGAGGGGCCGTTTGCTGGGGCCCAGCGCCCTCACCTGCGCAGAGGCCGCACCAGCCGGCGTGTGCCTGCGCGGCAGCCAGCTCCAGGGCCAGCCCGTCCTGGGACAGAGCGGGGTGCTTGCACCTTCCAGCCTCTTTACTGGCCGAGGCACGTCGCCAGTCCCTGGGGCAGAGGCGCCGGTGACCGTGGCTGCTGGTGGAGGCGGAGGGTGCAGGTCTCCTGTGCCGTCTGCACGAGCTGTGTTTGCAAGAGCAGTGACAGGAGGAGGTGGGCAGGTGCCTGCGGCTGCTCTGGGCCTCAGCCTGCCTCTCAGCCCCGCAGGAGACTCCGACTCCCAGGCTGGAGCAGCCGACCCCTGGCAGGGCCTGTCGGGCCTCTGGAGAGAGGAAGAATCAGCTCTCCCCAATGCAGCCCATCTCCTGCCGTGGCTGGAATATGGCACCTCTCAAGACAGGCAAAGAAAATAAAGGGAGCCATACGAGAAGTTTCTAGGTTTTGCTAGACTCCCGATGGAGGTGCAGAGCTGGAAGGCGCCGCGAGCCTGGCTGCGCTGGCTGCTGGCTGAGAAGGGCGCTAGGGGGGCCGAGGCGGCACTTCCAGGAGGAGGCCCGTGAGGGTGAGAAGGCAGGAGGCTTTCCTGGGCTCCCAGGACGCAGGGTCGGGCGCTCCGCAGGGCGAGGAAGCCGGGAGCAGGGCTCCAGCGGGCCTGAAGCAGAGCCTGGCGGCAGGCGGGAGAGCCGCTCCAGCGTCTGGGGCACATGGCCCTCCTCTCCCTCTGGGGTCTCCCAGCAGCCTCCCTGGAAGCAAGGACAGTTAGTTAGAGCAGACATCGGGAGGTCAGAGCTCAGCCTGGGCAGCGCTCTGGCTCCCACAGCGAGGGGGGTCTCCCACCAACGCCCAGGGCTGAGCAGAGGGAGTTCCAGGGCACGCTTCTCGGGGGGCTGTTGGCAGCCTGACCCCTTGTTGGCCCCGGTGTGACCTGTGGCTTGCATGGAGGTGGCTACTGGGACCCTGAGAGCTCGATCCCCAGAACACAGCCTTTCTCACCTCAGGCCCCAAGTGTCCTCACACCTGAGCAGAGCCTGCACCGGTTTCTGCGAGAACAGGCTAAGACGGTGGTTTCTGGAAGTGGTGAGGGGGCTGGGCCCGGCCTCCAGGTGCGAGCCTTGGAGCCCCAGCCCCGCAGGCAGGACAGGTGCTCCAGTGGCCGGAGCAGCGTGTTCGGAAGCCCTTGTTCCCTGGACATGGACTTGACACCTTCCACGGTCGGGGCTGAGACATCCTCCCTGGGAGTTTGGAAAGTCAGGTGTGAGATCCAGTGGCCTAATTTTATTTTTAAAGATATATCTTATTTATTCTTTATTTTTATAGATTTAGGTACCAAGGACAGATGGCAGGTTTTCCTTTTTCCAGAAATTTTTTCAATTACAGTTGACATTCAGTATCGTTTTGTGTTGGTTTCAGGTGCACCGCATAGTGTTAGACAGTCATGTCCTTCACACAGTGTCCCCCGCACGCCCAGTGCCACCTGGCCTGATTGCAGAGCTCGGGTGTCCGTGTCCAGCAGCAGCAGGGTGAGTAGCAAGAGGGGAGGAGGGCGGCAGCCTGCCTCGGCCCTGCTGAGCTGCGAGCGAGAACACTGCCCCGTTCTAATTGACCCGTCGGTAGTGCCAGTGGCTGGGAGGTCTTTTGCTGCCGCAGGCAGAGGTCCCCTTCATTCCTTCAGCCGCTGCGTCCCACCCGTGGGCCTGTCCCTAACCCACCGTCCTCCCACGGATGCCTGTCTAGGTTATTTCAGACTTTTACTCCGTGAACAGCTACAGTGAACGTCCTGTACTGCTTAGGTGCACACGTGCGAATACTCAGGTCTGCCCGGACCGGGGCCTGCCCGGTCAGAGAACCGGTGGGCGGGACTGATGGGGGCAGGGAGGCCCAAGACCCCATGTCCTGAATGGAACTGCCCGTGTGGCTTGTGCATGAGACTCGGTCCCCGAGTGCCACAGGGAACCCTAACCCTGTCCCAGCCTGCAAAGCCAGCAGGGGCTCCTGTCAGACCCGGCGAGAGACCGGGAGGCTGTGCAGGCTCCTCCCAGGAGCCCCGGGCAGGCAGGGGCTGTGCTGTTCTGCTTTGTCTGTTCCTGGGGGCAGAGGACCGCAAGTGTCCTGTCCTGGAGGCCATGAGGGTGTTCCGGCGGCGGGGATTAGCACAGCACAGTATCGAACCCAGGCTGTACCAGGGAGGAGAGTCCCCGTGCCAGGCGCTGTCTCCTCTGTCGGAGCCTCAGGACAGTCGCACTGCTCTGCGAAGGGCTGGGTTTCAGCCAGGACACCGCCTTGTCTCTTCCTGCTGCTGGGCAGGTCCCTGCCTCCCCGCACTGGCTCTGCCCTGCTGCTCTCTGCACAGGCACCGTGTGGCCGTGTGGGGCACCGTGTGGCCGTGTGGGGCACCGTGTGGGGCACCGTGTGGCCGTGTGGGGCACCGTGTGGGGCACCGTGTGGCCGTGTGGCTGTGTGGGGCACCGTGTGGCCGTGTGGGGCACCGTGTGGCCGTGTGGGGTACCGTGTGGCCGTGTGGGGCACCGTGTGGGGCACCGTGTGGCCGCGTGGGGCACCGTGTGGGGCACCATGTGGCCGCGTGGGGCACCGTGTGGGGCACCATGTGGCCGCGTGGGGCACCGTGTGGGGCACCATGTGGCCGCGTGGGGCACCGTGTGGGGCACCGTGTGGCTGTGCGGGCACATGCCTCCCTCCGTCGGCTGGGCTGGAGCTGACGAGTCCTCAGACCAGCAGAAAAGCACTGCTTTTGCCCAAGGATTGGACGAACATTCACCTGCTTTTGCAGCAAAAGGACTGCAGGTCCGGGGGCGTCACCCTCAGGGGAGGTGGCCGGAGGCACATGAGGACTCCTGTGTTGTCTTTGCGACTTTCCTGGCGCCCTAAAAGCCACAATCAAGGCTTATTTTTAAACGGCCACGGCTGCTTGTCACTCAGTGAGTCTGTCCAGAAATGCCACTGAGTTAGGCGTGTGTATGGCCCGTGCCACCCCTGCACCCCTGCCTGGTGGGCCTCCTTCCCACCTTCACGGCCTGTGTCCAAGGAGGCCTCCTGGTCTCTGCGGCAGATTTGACCACCGACTGTAGATCCTCTGGGTCCCTTGAGGGCTCGGCGAGATAATCCCCAGTCCTGCTCAGTGCTGACATCAGCTCCCTTCCTCACCACCCCGGCCTGTGGGCGCCCCTCCGCCCTGCTCCTGCCTTCCTGCCGGCACCCTCAGGTGTCTGGTGTGCAGCGCAGGGTCCTGAGCCGCTGCCTGGGCCTGCAGGTCCTGAGCTGCCTCAGGGGTCTCGTGAGGGTGGGGTGGCTCCCTGCCCTGGGGAGGGCGGCGCCCGGGCTCGGGGCCCATGACGGTGTGCCTGCTCCCACTGGGCTTCCTTGGGTTAGGCCCGGGCTGGTGCTTCTGATCTGACAGCTGGGAGTTTCAGATTCCCTTAGTGCTCTTAGCTCTCTGGTTCCGCTTCTCCATCCCCACCTCCCGTTTCCCTTGTCGTGGGGTTTGGGATTATTCCCCTCAGAGCTCACTGCCACCTGCCCTGTGGTTTAGGTTCTCCGTGTCCCTGGTGCCTCTGGCTTCCGTCCTGGGAAAGCACCCTACCCTGCTGACCACCGAATCTGGGATGAAGAATAACCTTCAGGCCTGCTCAGTCCCCTTCCTTTCCAAACCCCGGGCATTGGGGTCGCGGGGACCCAGGCCCCCGTGCTGCCCGGGATCTGGTGAGAGGTGGAGCCCCGCCCCGCACAGGCACACCAGCAGGTGGGGCCACGTGGGCAGCGGGCCGGGCTGGCAGGAGACTGACTGGCAGGCCCTGGTGTTCCGCCAGAGGACCCTTCTTTCCGTGCTGTGGTGTCCCCTCTTCTTCCCTCAGGCCTTAGAGAGGTCTCCCTCACACCCCACCCCAAGTTATTCTTTCTCCAAGCTCTGGTTCTTTCCATCACATCTCTGGCATGTCTGCCCCATCCAGGCGGCCTCCTGTTCTCAGCGTCCAGTGCCCGGCATTCGACAGATGCCCCATAGCTGCTCAGAGACAGACCTGCAGCCTCGGAAGCTAAGCTAGCCTTTGTTTCCATTGAGTTTGAGCATGTTTGTAAATATTCACTCATTCACTCGGCCTCTGCAACTGTGCCACAGCTCCTCCTCCACCTCCCCCTGCTCCTGCTCCTCCTCCTCCTCCACCTCCTCCTCCTCCTGATCCTGCTCCTCCTGCTCCTCCTCCTGGGGCTGGAGCATCTCCGTGTTGCCCTTTGGGAAGGAGAGGCCTGGCGGGGGGGTGGGGGTGGTGCACGAGGCCTCCTCATGCTGCTCACAGCCCTGCAGACACCTCTCCTCGTCTTTCTGTGCTCTTAGCAGATTTAGCAAATGTCAGAAATGCTCCCGGTTGTTTATACCCCATCATGCCCCCCCCATCCTGGCCCCCAGCCTGCTCCTGCCCATGTCCCAGACACGACGCCTAGCTGCTTCCTGGGGGGGAGCCCAGGCCGGCCCTGGACCAGGCACAGTGTGGGGTGGCCAGGCAGGGCGGCCGTAGGCCCAGCAGGCTCTGGCCTACACGGTGGCACATGCTGTTCTCCCTGATGCTGTATTTCCTTTCCTCCCCGTGGCTTTGCCTGGGCCACGGCGAACGCAGAAGTGACACTGGGCATGCTCACTTAGCATGCTCGTGGTTGAGCCAGCGTGCCCGAGTGCAGGGCCCCGGGAGGTCAGAGGCTGCGTGAGGAGGACGGTGGGTACAGAGCTGGCCTTGCTGTGAGCACGGCCTGGGCAAGGTGGCCGGGCTTAGAGAGGGGACGGGGCAGAGGAGGCTTGAGGCACGCACCCCCAGAGGAGACCGGCTTTAGCAGGAGACTGGCCGGAGAGGAATGGGTTTCTCAGGCAGAGGAACTTGTTTTAATTGACAAATTTCAAGCATTCAGAAAAGCAGAGGATGAACCTCCACACTGTCAAATAGGTTCCGGAACATCTTGCCATATTTGCTGGAGTCACAAATGCCATGACATGTACCCCTTCAACCCTTCACGTAGCAGTTCCAGCACTAAGGACACTGCCTGCCTCAGCACAACTTCATGGTTACAAGAGGAACATTTTGAGCAAAAGTTGGGAAGCAGGAGAGCAGGGCTTGTTCTGAGATGGAGCGAATGAGTCATCGGAGGTGCGCAGCCTGGGAGGGACGGCAGGCAGACGGTCCGTGTCCTGTTGTCAGGGGTGCGGTCGGAGAGGTGAGGCCAAGACCTAGGACGCAGGACGAATGAGGCTGCTCTTCGGCCCGTGGACGTGGCTCGGGGCCGGGCCCGGGGGGAGTGGGCGCCCACAGGAGGGGCCGCAGGCGGCCGGCGGCACAGGTGATGCCGGCAGGCGGAAGGCGGGCAGCTTCCCCAGGTGGCAGGCACGGTGTAGAGTCGAGGAACAAATGTGCTGGGGGTGGGAGGGGCCGTGCCTCTCGGGGTGATGCCTGGGCAGACGGGTGAGGTGCGGCTTGGTGGTGGTGGCCTGCGTGTGCTGGCCCTCTCGGGGTCACTGCTGTGGGTGAGCCCTCAGAGCGCCACAGAAAGGTGGCAGCTCTGTGGCCTGCACTGCGACATCACAGGACGGCTCTTGGAGGGTCCCGCCAACCCGCCCCCTCCCCCAGAGAGGTTGGGCTTTAAAGGGGTGTGTCCTGGCGAGGAACGGGTCGCACAGGCAGATGGTCCCGCTGTGGCGCTCCGTGGGGGTCGAGGATGCCGGGTGGCCTGGGAATGGGATGTGCCCTGTGACGCTGGCGAGGGCCTCGCCCAGGCAGTGCACTCGAGAGCAAGCGCGGGGCGTCCGCCGTCGCCTGGGTCGGCCTCTGCTTCCCCCAAAGCTCAGGTCTAGACGCCTGGTGGGAGCCTGGGGCTGCGGTGGCGGCGCAGACTGCCTGTGCTTCTGCCTGGGGTCACCTGGGAAAGTCCGAGTCTGGTGAGAAAGGGCCCTAGGCCCAGGTCTGGGCAGGGCGTGGGGACAGGTGCCATTTGCTGCTGTCCTGGCACTGCAGGATGCTGGAGGGGGGGTGTTTGAGAGCATTCCCTCTGCGCCCTGTGTCTGTCCCAGCCAATCAGCCAGGGGGAGGGTGGGCCCGGCGCTGAGTGGTTAGAAACAGGCTGACTTTCCTACTTCTCAGCTGTGTGGCTTTGGGCAAACCACTCAACCTCTCTGTGCCCTCGTGTGTGAAACAAAGTACCTCTCTCCTGGGTGGGAGTGAGGACTCGACAGTCCCCGCCGGTACAGGTCTCCCCACCTGCCACACTCGCCTCTGGCTGGGCCGGGCGGGGCCTTCTCCTGGCGGCTGGCACTGAGATGCCCCAGGGCAGGGCTCTAGCACCCAGCTCTCTCCTCCTGGTGACAAAGCTTCGTGTTATAAGTAACCGACAGTCAAGGGTCACGTCTAGCGAACAACTGCAGGGTCACACCATTTTGGAGAAGGCATGGCTGGGTCTGCCTCCTGCAGCTTCTTCTGAGCAGGGCCCGGGCGACCGAGAGGGGGCTGCCCTCCGTGACTGTTTCAAGGGCGGCAGAGTCTGCAGAGCCACGGCCTGGTGGGGCCACGGGCCACGGGCGGTCCTGGCCCTGACCCACGTGACTCGCGTGTACAGCGGCAGTGATGATCCCAGCCCTGGCACGCCCGGGAAAGCTAGGAAGGGAGAGTAATGGTGGGGGATGCGGGACACACGGGAAAGCCGTCCGGTGCCGCTCGGGGAGCTTCCTGCGGGGGTTGCGTTGGTGACGGAGCAGGGTGAGGCTTGTCAGCCCCGGGACTGCCTTGTCAGGTCTGCGCAGGCTGAGCCTGCCCTCCCCACACCGGGGACCCTGGGCCACGCTGGGGAGAGGAGCAGAATTGTGCCCCAAGCCCCTCTGGCAGCAGGCTGTCCAGACAGGGCGCTCTCTGAGGGTGGAAGTGTGGCCCCTGTTGTCCTACAGAGGGCTCCAGTGGCCGGGAGCCCTGCGCCCTGCACCCCATCGACTCCACGCAGGCCTGGCCCTGGCTCAGCTCTGGCCCTGCCACCCCTGGCCACCTCACAGGGCGGACAGGGGCTGGCACGGATGTGGATGCGAAAGAGCCTCAGAAACGCAAGGGATGATGCGAATGCCGAAAGGGGCGCTGCCCTGGCTCAGAGGTCAGAAGGCTCTCTTTTTCAGGACACAGCCCTCTGAGCTGGACCCTGCCGCCCGCTGGCTCCGCAGGCCAGCCAGGGCTGGGGGAGGGGCGCCGGGGGAGGCTGAGGCCCTGAGGGATCAGGTGAGGTGAGTGCTCATCTGGGGAAACCTGAGCAGGTCTCTGGCTCCAGCCAGGATCCCACTGGCTGGGTCACACCCGTCCACGGAGACCGTCCTCCTTTCCTGGATTAGCTCAGGGAGCTCAGGTCCTCAGCACAACCCGCGCCTTAAAGAACAAGCCTGGCCCGGCTGGCGTGGCTCAATGGTTAAACGTCGACTTATGAACCAGGAGGTCAGGGTTTGATTCCCGGTCAGGGCACCTGCCTGGGTTGTGGCCTCGATCCCCAGTGTGGGGAGTGTAGGAGGCAGTCGATCAATGATTCTCTCTCATCATGGATGTTTCTCGCTCTCTCTCCCTCTCCCTCGGGGCGCACTGGCCCTGGAACTCCTGCTGGGGCGGGGCAGAGTGGAGGGCGAGTGCTGCGCCCAGCCGGCAGCCGTTCTCTCCGGGCAGGGCTCAGAGGAAACGTCTCCACAGTTGAAGACGGAGCTGGAGGCCCTGGCACAGCCCCAGCCCTGCACGGTGTGCTCTGGGGCAGGTCAGGTCCCCTCTGAGCCTGAGCCTGGGAACCCAGCATGAAAGTATTTGCTTCTGGACCCTTCGGAAATGGGGCTCGCTTCTGCCTCTGAAGGCTCCCGACTGCTTCCTGGCAGATGCCACAGCCGCAACCAGGCCCCTCCCTGCCCGGGGGAGGGAGCGCGGCCCCACGCCCTGAGCTCTGTGCTGTCCCTGCTTCCAGGCAGCGGGCAGCCTGGCCAGGGTGGGGCGTGGCACTGGGGGTGGAAAGGCATCTTGGGGGGGCTAAGGCCCACCCCTGTCCTCCCTTCCCCGGGGCCCTCCCCACCTCCCCCCCCCCCGGGCCCCTCGGCATCCTCACTGCCCTCTGCTGCCCTGGCCCCTGCACTGGACGCCTCTGTGTGCTTTCCAGCCTCGGCTCAGATTCCCTTTCCCAGGAAGGGGTGTATCTGCCTTCACCCCAGCTACCTGTACTCCTTAGCTGGTGGCCCAGCACAAGGCGCGCCCTCCCTGCCCCGGGCCCATGGCCCCGGCTGCCTGGTCAGTCTTTCCTGCCCCCCGTCTGGGACTCACACAGTGGGGCAGGGGCAGGGAGCTCTGGTCGGAAGTGTCGCCAGAGGATTCTTGGGAGCCAGTAGGCCAGTGTGTAGGCCTGAGGCCTCTGATTCAGTGGCACAGACTGCGGGCAGCTGTCCACAGTGGCCGCACTCACAATGTGGTCTTGGGACAGCCAAGGGCCCTTGACTGGGAGAGGATAGTCCATGGTCATCCACCCACGCCCCAGACTCTTCCCTCGGCCACAGGAAGGGGCAACCCGCATTCCTGGTGCCCACGGCCTGGAGAGGTTGCACAGGCCCCGGGCGAGGGAGGCTGCAGACCACACTTCCACCCCAGGCATGCTGGGAGAGCTCGCCACAGGCAGGACACGGGTCAGGGGCGGTGGGGCGGAGTGGGGCGTGGCGGGGCGGGGCCTGGCTGCCAAGGGCATGGTGCTTTTCAGGGAAATGGAGATGTCTTCCATCTGGGTAAATCTGATCCAGAAGGTATTGTAAGTGTCCCCTTCTAAAACAAACCTTTCTCAGAGAAAAGGGAAAGAGCTGGGTGGCCGCAGGCTGATTCTGCGACGTGCTGATGTTGGCGCTGCACCTGGCACCTTGCTGCGCTGATGCACAGTTGCTTAGGAGCCAGGCCTGTGTATCCAGACAGCCACCCCGCCGAGAGGCCCTGCAGGTTTGTAAACCTCGGCTGAGCAGGAACCTGGGTTCGCACTGTTTTTGGTTAGGAGTCGCAGAGCCAGCACTCTGCTGCTCCCCCAGTGGCTTGGCCAGGAGGGCCCTCTTCATTAAAGAAGCTCTGGGAGAGAGCAGAAAATGGCAGCGGAATAGACAGACGTGTTCCGAGCCTTTTCCCGGAGCAGAAAGAAAGAACAGCTGAGGGTCGCACGGGGAGTGTTTGTTCGCAAGTTAAGGGACAGCTAAACTCCAGGAGAAGGTGGGGGACTGCTTGACAGGGTTCCCCTGACCTGGCAGCCCCCACTGCTGCTGGGTCTCCTCCCGGAGCTACGGGCTCAGATGCGGAGACCGCGCCATCTTGAAGGGGAAAGTGGGTCTTATTGGAAGACTGAAAATCCACAACTGCGGCAGCCACCGAACAGCTGTGAGCCCCAGAACACCGGACCCCACTTGGTGCAAACACACGGATTCAAAGGAGCCCTTCACTCCACCACAGAAAGGTCAGATTTCGCCTGGGATAAGGAGAGAGAACTACATAACCAGACATCCAGAGAAGAGAGACCATGGGGGAGACAAAGAAATAGCCCGCATATGAAAGAAAAGCAGGCATCACCAGAAAAGGAAGTAAACTAAATAGAGGCAAGCAACCTATCAGAGAAGGAATTCAGAGAAATGGTCATAAGGTGGCTGAAAAGAATGGAAGACAAATTCGACAATATGAGTAAGAACCAAGAGGAAATGCAGAAGAACCAAGAAGAAATGAAAAATGACATCGCTGCTGTAAAGAACTCAATAGAAAGCATCAACAGTAGACTAGAAGAAGCAGAGGACCGCATCAGTGAGCTAGAAGACAAGGTGGGAAAAAATACCCAATTAGAGCAGCTTCTAGAAAAAAAAAAAATTAAAAAGCAGGAGGAGAGCCTAAGGGAACTTTGGGGCAACACGAAACAAAACAACATCCGCATAACAGGGGTTCCAGAAGGAGAGGAAACTGAGCAAGGAATAGAAAACCTGTTTGAAGAAATAATGACAGAAAACTTCCCTGACATAGGGAAGAAAAAACCCACACAAATCCAAGAAGCTCACAGAGTCCCAAGCAAAATGAACCCCAAAAGACCGACACCAAGGCACATTATAATTAAATTGGCAAACAACAACGACAAAGTAAGAATCTTAAAAGCAGCCAGAGAGAGACAGAAAGTTACATACAAAGGAACCCCCATCAGACTAGCAACTGATTTCTCAACAGAAACTCATCAGGCCAGAAGGGAATGGAATGAAATATACAAAGTCATGCAAAGGAAGGGTCTGAATCCAAGAATACTGTACCCAGCAAGGCTATCAATCAAAATTGAAGGTGAAATCAGGAGCTTCACAGACAAAAAAGGACTAAGGGAATTTATTGCCACCAAACCAGCAATGCAAGAAATGCTAAAGGGTCTGCTGTAAAAAAAAAAAAGAAAAAAGAAAAAGAAATAGGAAGCGAACAAGGAACACAGGGGTAAAGAATAAAAATGGCGACAAATAAGTACCTATCAATAATAACTTTATTTATTTTTTTGTTTTGGGGTTTTTTTTGAAGTCCACTTTCTTTAATGTACAAAAATGTATGAGTAGAAACAAAAGCAAATTAAACATTATCACATATGTTTACACCACTATCTCGGTTCTTCATTACTATTCAAACAATAGAAAGCAGGTGGCAATTTAGGGGGTGGGAAAGAGATAAAACAAAAAACCTTTTCTACCATGTTTTTTCTAGACTGTGCAGAGCTGTGCTCACAGAGACGGCTTCTTTTACTTCTCCACTGTGCAGGAATTCAGTTGTATATAAAATTGAACCTGCTCAACAGCTGAGGGAGACTAGAAATGATGGGTCCATATCCTGGTGTGTTGTCATACAATTCAAACAATGGTGCGGCTACCAGCTTATAATTTTTAGGGACTGCAAACAAGGCTTTCTCTTGAAGTTGAACCAAAAACAACTTCTTATGTTCCTTCGGTTTTGTAATATGTGCAGGAATATATGGATACTGAGGAGGTTCAAAATTTGGTCTCCACCAGTTACCAATGCAGTCATCAATGACCCAGTCCTGCAGGACTCCATCTTGACGACCTAGTATCTCTCTGTCATTAAGCGTTTTAGTCCTTCAACTTTGTCTTCTCCTGGGTTAAGTTCACCACCAGGTAGTTTGAAGAAAGTTGTTCCCAGCTGTAGCAGTAGCACATGGGGTAGTGGGTGCTCATGTACAATCAGAACCCCTTCTACAGTCCTCCTCATTCCAATTTTATCAAATTCCTCCCTCATGCATTGAAATCTGGCTGCTCTTTTGTACCAAAAGTATAATTGGTAAGAGGGTACAGGTTGATGGTGCGCTCCAAGGTGAGGGGCTTGGTCTGCTGGATGTACGTGTTGCCGAACTGGTTAACCCCCCACGGCCAGCCGGTTTGAGAGCGATTGGGCGGCACCACGGACATGCTGGTGAGTATTGGCAGCGAGTGGAAAGGGGGAGAGGAGAGGCAGAGAGACTTTCCCGGTGCGGGCAGCGGTTATCTGCGGTCCCACTCAGCAGCCGCCGCCCGCCATTAACATGAGAGCGCTAGAGGAGCAATAATAACTTTAAATGTAAATGGATTAAATGCCCCAATCAAAAGACATAGGGTAACGGATTGGATAAGAAAACAAGACCCATATATCTGCTGTCTACAAGAAACCAACCTCAGAAAAAAAGACGCACACAGACTGAGGGCGAAGGGATTGAAAAAGGTTTTCCAGGCGAATGGAAAAAAAAAAAAAAAAAGCTGGGGTAGCAATACTTATATCCGACAAATTAGATCTCAAAGTGAAGGACATAACAAGAGACAAGGAAGGCCACTTCATAATACTAAAGGGAGCAATCCAACAAGAAGAAATAACTCTGGTAAACATATACACACCCAATACAGGAGCACCTAAATACATAAAAAAAACTCCTGGAGGATATCAAGGGAGAGATTAACAGCAATACAATCATAGTACGAGACTTTAATACCCCACTATCACCATTGGACAAATCCTCTAAACAAAAAATCAGCAAAGAAACATCAATCCTAAATGACTCACTAGACCAGATGGAATTAATTGACATCTTCAGAACATTTCACCCCAAAGCCACAGAATATACATTCTTCTCAAGTGCACATGGGTCATTTTCAAAGATAGACCATATATTGGGTCACAGGCAAAGTCTCTACAAATTCAAGAAGATAGAAATCATATCAAGCATCTTCTCAAGATCACAGTGGCATAAAACTGGAAATCAACTACAATAAAAACAATCCAAAGAAATCAAACACATGGAGACTAAACAGCATGCTATTAAACAATGACTGGGTTACCAGAGAGATCAAGGAAGAAGTAAAAAACATCATGGCAACAAATGACAATGAAAACACAACAATCCAAAATCTATGGGACACAGTGAAAGCAGTCTTGAGAGGGAAGTTCATAGCTCTACAAGCCTACTGCAAAAAAACAAGAAAACAATGGTAGTAAATTACCTAACCCTACAACTCAAAGAGTAAGAAAGAGAGCAACAAGAAAAGCCCAGTGTAAGCAGAAGGAAGGAAATAATAAAAATCAGAGCAGAGATAAACAACATAGAGACCAAAGAAACAATACAAAAGATCAACAAAACCAAGAGTTGGTTCTTTGAAAGGATAAACAAGATTGATGAACCTCTAGCCAGGCTCACCAAGAAGCAAAGAGAGAGGACCCAAATAAACAAAATCAGAAATGAAAGAGGTGAAATAACAACAGACTCCACCTAAATACAAAGGATTGTTAAAAAATACTACGAACATCTCTATTCCAACAAACTGGACAACCTGGAGGAAATAGACATATTCCTAGAAAAATGTAACCTTCCAAAACTCAATTAGGAAGAATCTAAACAGCTCAATAAGCCAGTAACTATGGAAGAAATTGAAGCAGTCATCAGAAAGCTTCCGGCAAACAAAAGCCCAGGGCCAGATGGCTTCACAGGGGAGTTTTACCAAACATTCAAGGAAGAACTAAAACCTATCCTCAGACTATTCCAAAAAATTCAAGAGGAAGTAACACTTCCAAGCTCCTTCTATGAAGCCAGCATCACTCTAATACCAAACCCAGATAAAGACAACAAAATGAAAGAGAATTACAGGCCAATATCCCTCATGAACATAGATGCCAAAATCCTCAACAAAATTCTAGCAAATCGGCTCCAGCAGTACATCAGAAAGATCATACACCATGACCAAGTAGGATTTATCCCAGGAATGCAAGGATGGTACAATATCCGCAAATCAATAAATGTGATACATCACATAAACAAATTGAGAGATAAAAATCACATAGTCATATCAATTGATGCAGAAAAAGCATTTGACAAAATCCAACACCCTTTTTTGATAAAAACTCTCAACAAGGTTGGAATAGAAGGATCATACCTCAACATAATAAAAGCTATGTATGATAAACCCACAGCTAACATCATACTCAATGGGCAAAAACTAAAACCATTTCCCCTAATAACAGAACAAGACAGGGATGCCCACTCTCACCACTAATGTTTGACATAGTACTGGAAGTATTAGCCATTGCAATTAGACAAGAAGAAGAAATAAAAGGCATCCAAATTGGAAAAGAAAAAGTAAAGCTGTCCTTATTTGCAGATGACATGATATTGTACATAAAAATCCCGAAAGACTCCATCAAAAAACTAATAGACTTAATAAATGAATTCGTCAACGTTGCAGGATACAAAATTAACGCCAGAAAATCTATGGCATTTCTATACACCAATAGTGAACTTACAGAAAGAGAGACTAAAAAAGCAACCCCATTTACCATCGCACCAAAAATATTAAGATACCTAGGAATAAACTTAACTAAGGAGGTAAAAGACCTATACGCGGAAAACTACAGGACACTGAAAAAAGAGATAGAGGAAGACGTAAACAGATGGAAGAACATACCATGTTCATGGATTGGTAGAATCAACAGCATTAAAATATCCATACTACCCAAAGCAATCTATAGATTCAATGCACTCCCCAGTAAAATACCAACGGCATATTTCACAGACCTAGAAAGAACTCTCCAGAAATTCATCTGGAATAAAAAAAGACCCCGAATAGCCACAGCAATCCTGAGAAAGAAGAATAAAGTAGGTGGGATCTCGCTACCAGATTTCAAGCTGTATTACAAAGCCACTGTTCTCAAAACAGCATGGTACTGGCACAAGAACAGACATATAGACCAATGGAATAGAATAGAGAATCCAGATATCGACCCAAACCACTATGCTCAATTAATATTTGACAAAGGAGGCATGAACATACAATGGAGTCAAGACAGTCTCTTCAATAAATGGTGTTGGGAAAGTTGGACAGATACATGCAAAAAAATGAAACTAGATCACCAACTTATACCATACACAAAAATAAACTCAAAATGGACACAGGACTTAAACATAAGATGGGAAACCATAAAAATACTAAAGGAATCCACAGGCAGCAAAATCGCAGACATATGCCAAAAGAAATTCTTCACTGACACTGCTCCTAGGGCAATGGAAGCTAAAGAGAAAATTAACAAATGGGACTACATCAAAATAAAAAGCTTTTTTACAGCAAAAGAAACCATCAACAAAACAAGAAAGCCCATTGTATGGGAGAACATATTTGCAAATGTTATCACTGATAAAGGTTTAATCTCCAACATCTACAGGCAGCTTATACAACTTAATAAAAGGAAGATAAATGATTCAATAAAAAAATGGGCAAAGGACCTAAATAGAATCTTTTCAAAAGAAGACAGAAGGAAGGCCAAGAGACACATGAAAACATGCTCAAAGTCACTAATTATCCGAGAGATGCAAATCAAAACGACAATGCGGTACCATCTCACACCTGTCAGAATGGCTATCATCAACAAATCAACAAACAACAAGAGTTGGCGAGGCTGCGGAGAAAAAGGAACCCTCGTGCACTGCTGGTGGGAATGCAGACTGGTGCAGCCACTGTGGAGAACAGTATGGAGTTTTCCCAAAAAACTGAAAATGAAACTCCCATTTGACCCAGTAATCCCACTCCTAGGAATATATCCTAAGAAACTAGAAACACCAATCAGAAAGGATATATGAACCCCTATGTTCATAGCAGCACAATTTACAATAGCTAAGATCTGGAAACAGCCTAGGTGCCCATCAGCAGATGACTGGATCAGAAAACTATGGTACATCTACACAATGGAATACTATGCTGCTATAAAAAGAAGGAATTCTTACCATTTGCAGCAGCATGGATGGAATTGGAGAACATCATGCTAAGTGAAATAAGCCAGTCAGAGAAAGAAAAATACCACATGATCTCACTCATTTGTGGATAATAAAAAACATTATAAACTGATGAACAAAAAGATAGATACAGAGGCAGAGAAGCATCAAACAGACTGTCAAATTACAGTGGGAAGGTTAGGGAGAGGTGGGGGAGATAAGAGATCAGCCGAAGGACTTATATGCATGCATATAAGAATAACCAACGGATGCAAAACATTGGGGGTTGAGGGCATGTATGCGAGTGGGGTGGGGGGTGCAATGGTAAGATATGTACACATATAATACCTTAATAGAAAAATAAAAATAAAATAAATAAAAGAAAAAAATTATGCTGGAAAAACAAAATAATAATAATAATAATAATAATAATAATAATAATAATAAATAAAGAAGAAGCTCTGGGAAAGCTGTGCGAGGCCAGACAGCCAAAGAGCAGCAGGAGCCGCGCACAGTGCTCCGTGCGGCTCAGCGCTTCCCCTGAAGCGCGCCTCCCCGTGCCAGTCGGTGTATTAAGTAAAATTTAAAAGTAGATGCACCACATCTTCTGCATCCACCCGTCTACTGGTGGGCACCTGGGCTGCTTCCAAATCGTGGCTGTTGTAAATAGTCCTGCATTGAACATAGGGGTGCATAAACCTTCTTGCATTAGTGTTTTGGGTTTCCTTGGATAAACATCCAGATGTGGAATCTCTGGGTCATAAGGTAGTTCTTATTTTTTTTATCTTTATTGATTAAGGTATTACATATATGTCTTTATCCCCCTATTGCCCCCCACCCCCACCCCCACTCACCCCCCTGTTGTCTGTGTCCATTGGTTAGGCTTATATGCATGCATACAAGTCCTTTGGTTGATCTCTCCCCCTTACCCCCACCCTCCCCTACCTCCCCTCTGAGGTTTGACGGTCTGATTGATGCTTCTCTGTCTCTGGATCTGTTTTTGTTCATCAGTTTATGTTGTTTATTATATTCCATAAATGAGTGAGATCATGTGATATTTATCTTTCTCTGACTGGCTTATTTCACTCAGCATAATGTTCTCCAATTCCATCCAGGTTGCTGCAAATGGTAAGAATTCCTTCTTTTTTACCACAGCGTAGTATTCCATGGTGTAGATGTACCACAGTTTTATAATCCACTCATCTACTGATAGGTACTTAGGCTGTTTCCAAATCTTAGCTATGGTGAATTGTGCTGCTATGAACATAGGGGTGCATATATCCTTTCTGATTGGTGTTTCTAGTTTCTTGGGATATATTCCTAGAAGTGGGATTACTGGGTCAAATGGGAGTTCCATTTTCAGTTTTTTGAGGAAACTCCATACTGTTCTCCACAGTGGCTGCACCAGTCTGCATTCCCACCAGCAGTGCACGAGGGTTCCTTTTTCTCCGCAGCCTCGCCAGCACTTGTCGTTTGTTGATTTGTTGATGATAGCCATTCTCTCAGGTGTGAGATAGTACTGCCCTGTTGTTTTGATTTGCATCACTCGGAAGGGTAGTTCTATTTTTAATTTTTTGAGGAAGCTCCATACTGTTCTCCACAGTGGCTGCACCAGTCTCCATTCCCACCAGCAGTGCACCAGGGTTTCCTGTCTCCCCACCCTCAAGTGGTACGTATATACAATGGAATATTGCTCGGCCATAAAAATGAAATCTTCCCATTTGCTAAGTGAAGTAAGACAGAGAAAGGCAGATACCATAGGGTTTCACTTATATCTGGAATCTAAAGAACAAAATAAACAAACAGAAACACTCATAGGCCCAGCGAACAAACTGGTTCATGGGCCGACGCTCAACTACTGAGCCACACCAGCCGGGCCAGTTTTTACTTTTGTTTCCACAGTGGCTGCACCGCTTTACCGTCCCACCAACAGGGTACAGCTCCTGTTTCTCCACATCCTCCAGCACTTGTTTCTTCCTGGAGTTTTTAACAATTACCATCCGAATGGGTGTGAGGCGGAATCCTGTTGTGGTTTGACTTACGTTTCCCTAATGATTAGTGATGCTAACACCTTTCAGGTCCACGCTGCTGTTCTGTATCCTCTCTGGTCTGTATCTGTATCTGCTCTGGTCTGTATCTGTATCTGCTCTGGTCCTGTATCTGTATCTGCTCTGGTTCTGATCTGTATCTGCTCTGGTCTCATCTGTATCTGCTCTGGTTCTGATCTGTATCTGCTCTGGTCTGTTCTGTATTTGCTCTGTATCTGTATCCGCTCTGGTCTGTATCTGTATCTGCTCTGGTTCTGATCTGTATCTGCTCTGGTCTGATCTGTATCTTCTCTGGTTCTGATCTGTATCTGCTCTGGTTCTGTATCTGTATCTGCTCTGGTTCTGTATCTGTATCTGCTCTGGTCTGTATCTGTATCTGCTCTGGTTCTGATCTGTATCTGCTCTGGTCTCATCTGTATCTGCTCTGGTCCTGTATCTGTATCTGCTCTGGTTCTGTATCTGTATCTGCTCTGGTTCTGATCTGTATCTGCTCTGGTCTGATCTGTATCTGCTCTGGTCCTGTATCTGTATCTGCTCTGGTTCTGATCTGTATCTGCTCTGGTCTGTTCTGTATTTGCTCTGCTCTGTATCTGTATCTGCTCTGGTCTGTATCTGTATCTGCTCTGGTTCTGATCTGTATCTGCTCTGGTCTCATCTGTATCTGCTCTGGTCCTGTATCTGTATCTGCTCTGGTTCTGTATCTGTATCTGCTCTGGTTCTGATCTGTATCTGCTCTGGTCTGATCTGTATCTGCTCTGGTCCTGTATCTGTATCTGCTCTGGTTCTGATCTGTATCTGCTCTGGTCTGTTCTGTATTTGCTCTGCTCTGTATCTGTATCTGCTCTGGTTCTGTTCTGTATCTGTATCTTCTCTGGTTCTGATCTGTATCTGCTCTGGTCTCATCTGTATCTGCTCTGGTTCTGTTCTGTATCTGTATCTGCTCTGGTCTCATCTGTATCTGCTCTGGTCCTGTATCTGTATCTGTTCTGATCCTGTATCTGTATCTGCTCTGGTCCTATATCTGTATCTGCTCTGGTCTCATCTGTATCTGCTCTAGTCTCATCTGTATCTGCTCTGGTCTCATCTGTATCTGCTCTGGTCTGTATCTGTACCTGCTCTGGTTCTGTATCTGTATCTGATCTGGTCTCATCTGTACCTGCTCTGGTCTGTATCTGTACCTGCTCTGGTCCTGTATCTGTATCTGCTCTGGTCTGTATCTGTACCTGCTCTGGTCCTGTATCTGTATCTGCTCTGGTCTGTATCTGACAGTGCCCGCAGCTCTGCTCTGGTCTGTATCTGTACCTGCTCTGGTCTATATCTGTATCTGCTCTGGTCTCATCTGTATCTGCTCTGGTCTGTATCTGTACCTGCTCCGGTCTGTTCTGTATCTGCTCCGGTCTGTTCTGTATCCGCTCTGGTCTGTTCTGTATCCGCTCTGGTCTGTTCTGTATCCGCTCTGGTCTGTTCTGTATCTGGCTGGTCATCGACTCAAATGGGCAAGGACCTGGAGCCACTCCTTGCCCATTTGAGTCGGTTGTTAGTTTTGTTGTTGTTCCTTCCTTCTTCCCCAGGCAGAGTTGGCCCAGCACGCAGACATGGCCGTCTTCGTACGTAGTACTTGAGCGAGGTTTGAATCTGAGGTGGATATAGAGAAAGGAGTCAAAGGTGTGGCCGTTGTCCAGCCTGAACCTCTTCCAGTCCACTCTGGTCTGCCCTGGCCTGCGGGCCCCTGGTCTAGCTGTGGGCAGATGCCCCACGGGTTGGGGTGGGCCTGAGGGGCCCTTGTCCGGGCAGGGCTGCTCCAGGCCAGGCGCTGCCTAAGCCTGCAGGAGCCACGCTGCGGTAGACTCCTTCCCAGCCTGTACCCCGCCTCCCCACCCCCCACTTCCCACCTTGAGCGGGGTGCCAGCAGAGTGCACGCCCCAGGCTCCTGCCCCCGGCGGGGAGGTCCGGAGGGGAAGTGGGGGGGAAGGTCGGGGGGGGGGGGAAGGTCCGGCGGGGAAGGTCGGGGGTGGGGGTGGGGGAAGGTCCGGGTCTGCCTGGTGGCTTTGGCACTGGAGACATGGATCCTCTCCAGCCACCCCAGGCGGGTGGAGGAGGCCTTTGGACTTGGCTTAGGGGGTTGGGTGGAGCCAAGGACGGGGTCTGGGTAGGGGAGAGGGTGTGGGAAGGTGAGTCGGGTTTGCCATCCTCGCTCAGCCTCCCAGCTCCTGAGATGGACCCCCACTGGCCAGCGAAGCCGTGGCAAGGTGTGGCTGATATGGGCTGCCCACCGCCAGGCCCTTGTTGGGGAGTCTGTGGGCGCAGAGAGGTCGAGAAGGCGCTCCTGGGTCAGGTGGGGGGGTCGGTGTCGCCTCCGCGGGGGGAGACGCCCGCTTACTCACTGTGTCCCCTGCAAGTCTTCTGTGCCGCGGGCACACACTGCTCTCCCCAGAGCGTGCTGACTCAATGGCAGGGACGGGAACAGGAGCCCGCCCTCCGGTGAGGAGCCTGTGTCCAGAGGCCGCAGGCATCTGCCGGAGGGAATTGCAGGGCCCACAGCCACTCCAGCGATCCTGCAAGGACCCATGGGGCGTGACCAGCCAGGACCTATGGAGGGGGGGGGGGGGGTGTGTGCAAACATGAGCCTCGCGCAAGCACCCCGACTCTCAGGGTGCAACTTTTCAGTTGTTTCCTGGTGTGAATCGTGCTTTTTGTGCTGCATCTACGAAATCATTGTATAACTTAAGGTTATAAAGGTTTTCTAGTATGTTCCCCTCTAAGAGTTTTATAGCTTTAGGTTTTATATTTAAATTTATAATCCATTTGAGTTCATTTTTGTAGATGGTCTGAGTTATGGATTGAAATTCACTTTTTTTGCATATGATATCCAGTGACACTTGTTTAAAAACTCTCTTTTCTCCACTGATTGCCTTTGTAGTTTGTCACGAATCAGTTGACTTATGACCCGGGTGTGCCCCTGGGCCGGCTCTGTTCCAATGCCCGTCTGTCGTCCCGCACCAGCTCTGCACCGCCTGGCCGACTGCTGCCTCCGAGCACAGCGGAGTCTGGTTGTGTGAGCCCAGTTTTCGTTCTCAGGGAGCTTTTATTCTAAGTTCTTCGCGTTTCCACATGGATTTTAGAATCAGGTTGTCATTTGCAACCAAAAGCCCGTTGGGATTTCGTTGGATTGTATTAGATCTGTAGGCGACCAGGGAGACTTGACATCTTCGTAAAACAGATGCTCCTTGACCTATGATTGGGTTACATCTCCGTGCCCCACCACAGGCTGAAAGTACCCTGAGTTGGAGATGAATGTGATACTGCACTGCAGGGTTTGCGTGTTGACGGAGCTGCGGCCCAGCGCCACGTGGCATCGAGATATCGAAGCACAGCGCCAGCCCAGAAACAGACCAAAATGCAAAATTCCAAGCGGTTTCGACTGAATGCAGCCACCTTCTCGCCATCGTGCAGTCGGAAACTCGGAAGCTGCACCATTGCTAGTTGAGGACTGTCTGCATGGAGCCTTCAGAGCCGTGGCACACATCCGGGCCTTCATTAGGGACCACATTGTCTCAGCAACGCCCGGCTCCCGCGGACCAGCCTCACGTGCGCTTGTAGATGGCATCAGGTTTTCTACATGGGAGAACATGCGTCTGTGCTCAGAGACATTTTACTTCTTCCCTGTGACCTCTCCCCCTCTGTTCCTCACTTACTGAGCTCGCCGGGGCCTCAGTGCCAGGAGCAGGGGAGGTGTGGCATGGAGGCGCCTCGGGGAGGGTTTCCCCGTAGGGGGAGGGTTTCCTGTAAGGGGGAGGGTCCCTTGTATTCCTGATGTGCTGTGTTTTTTTCAGGAATGTATGTTGGATTTTGTCAATTGTTCTTTTGTGTCTATTCAGGTGATGGCAATGTTTTTCTTTAGTTTATTTATATGGTGAATTACCTTGATTGGTTTTTAAATGTTACCACCTTTTCACTCCCGGGATAAAACACACTTGGTCGTGATATACCAGGTCACCTTTTTAATATACTGGAGGCCCGGTGCACAGATTCATGCACGGGTGGGGTCCAGCTGGCCCACCCCAATTGTGGCCAATTGGGCTGGGCCAGCCAGGGGGAGGGGACGCAGGTGGTTGGCCGGCAGGCCCCGCCCCCTGGTCGAACTCCTGGTTGAACTCCCTGTCAAGGGGACAATTTGCATATTAGCCTTTTATTATATAGGGTTGTTGGATTCCATTACCTATCTTGCTAATGTTTTGTCTAGAATTTTGGCGTTTATGTTCAGAAGGAATAGTTATCTTTAGTTTTCATGTGAGGCCTTTGGTTTTGGTATCAGTTAATCTGGCTTCATTGGGTGTGTTGGTAGTGTTCCCTTGACTCAGCTTTTGGGCGAAGTGGTCCCCAATTGGTATTGTTTCTCCCTGATGTGCTGAGTGAGGGCCAGCGAGCTCCGGCCGGACCGCGTGCCGGGCTCACGCATGTGCCCTGGTTACGCTCAGGCCTACAGACCTTGTAGTGGCATCTGTCATTCTTGTACTGAGAATTTGTGTCTTTTTCTTGATCAGTATTTTCAGAGATTTTATTCATCTTCTCAGAGAAACAGCTCTTGGTTTCATTGATTTTTGCCCTATTGTTTTGTATTTTCTGCTTCATTGATTCCACTCCCAACTTGGTTGTACTTACATGGGTTCTATTTCTCTTCTTCAGTCTACGGTGGGGCTGAGGCAGATCTGAGACCTTCCTCCTCCCTAACACAGTGCGTGTGCAGCGATGGCCGTGCCGCCTCAGCACTGGTTAGCGACTGATGTGTCCTGTTATCATTTGTTCCATCCCCTCGGGGACGACGTGGGGTCACAGGTCGTGCAGTGGCGGGGCTGGATGGGTGGGTGTAAGGATGGATGGATGGGTGGGTGGGTGGGTGTGAGGATGGATGGATGAATGGATGGATGGATGGGTGTGAAGATGGATGGATGGATGGATGGATGGATGGGAGGATGGATGGGTGTATGGATGGATGGATGGGTGGATGGGTGGATGGGTGGATGGATGTGAGGATGATGGATGGATGGGAGGATGGATGGGTGGGTGTGAGGATGGATGGGTGGATGGATGGATGGATGGGTGTGAGGATGGATGGATGGATGTGAGGATGGATGGGTGGGTGTGAGGATGGATGGATAGATAGGTGGGTGTGAGGATGGGTGGGTGGGTGTGAGGATGGATGGATGGATGGGAGGATGGATGGGTGGGTGGGTGAAAGGATGGATGGGTGGGTGGGTGTGAGGATGGATGGATGGATGGATGGATGGATGGGAGGATGGGTGGGTGGGTGGGTGGGTGGGTGGGTGGGTGAAAGGATGGATGGGTGGGTGGGTGAAAGGATGGATGGGTGGGTGGGTATAAGCATGGGTGGATGGGTGGGTGGATGGGTGGATGGATGGATGGCTGAGGGCTGAGGGCTGGATGGGTGAATGTGCCTCGACCAGGAATAGAGCTGGGGATCCCCTGGTGCACAGGCCTGCGCTCACCTGCTGAGCCACACTTGCTGGGCCCTGTGTAACTAAGCATATCAAATAGGTCTAATTCGTTTAAAATTTCTCCTTTGTATGGTGAGGGAACAAGTCCTCTGACGTATTCCAGGGGCCCATTGGAACAACCCAAAGCCATTCCCATGTTTAAAAAAAGTTTTTTTAAAGTTGTCAAACATACTTGTCCCAAAAGATTATATATCATTATGAAACAATATTAAATTTATTTTTGCTCTGACCTTGTTATTTCCTTCCTTCTACTAACTTTGGACTTTATTTGTTCTTCTTTTTCTAGTTCCTTGAGGTAAAAGTTAGGTTATTTCAGATTTTTCTTCTTTCTTAAGGTAGGTCTATATTGCTATGAACTTCCCTCTTTTTTTCTTTTCTTTTTGTTAATCCTCACCTGAGGATATTTTTTCCATTGATTTTTAGAGAACATGAAAGGGAAGGAAAGGGAGAGAGAGAGAAACATCCGTGTGAGAGAGACACATGCATTGGTTGCCTCCAGCATACACCCCAACCAGGGCGGGAAATGAACCTGCAACCCAAGCATGTGCCTTGACTGGGAATCAAATCCGAGACCCTTCGGTGTGCGGGCCTGAGCCACACTGGCCAGGGCTGCACTTCCCTCTTATAACTGCTTTTGCTGCGTCCCATAAATTTTGGTATGTTTTATTCCCATTGTCCTTTGTCTCAAGGTACTATTTTATTTCTTCTTTGACCCATTGGTGTACTTGCTTGTCTTTTCTGATGGGCAGTCGCTCTGAAAGGGCCTCCTCTTCTTGGGCCAGCGCCCTGGGGGTGGCTGTCTTCCAGGGACCTGCAGAGGCCGCACAAACTGTCTTGCATTTGACCACCCCAGATACCTCCTGATCGAATGCAGATCCGCTCGGCCGGCCCGTGTGCCACAGCGACAGGCACACAGGTGGAAACTCCGCGCCACGTGCTATCCTGGTGGACTCTGGTCCCTGAAGGCAGACCTGGCAGGGTACTCATTGTGGAGCCTGGGTAGACTAGAGGTGGGAGGGGTGGAGAATGGTGGCAGTGGGCATGGAGTTTCTGTGCAGGCTGATGGGAACGTTCTTAGCCACAGTGCCAAGCACACACCAGCAGGCCTGGAGGCCCATCAAAATAAAAAAAAAAGGCAAAGACTCCCGCAGAATAGGGGGAATATTTGTGAACGATGCGTGAATCTGATAAAGATCTACTATCTGTTTCAGTAACTTGAACAGCTCAAGAACAAAAAGACAATCAACCCAATTTAAAAAACGGGCAAAGGACCTGAATAGACTTTTCTTCAAAGATCTATAAATGGCCAATAGGTGTATGAAAAGATGTTCAATGTCATCTTAGCAGGGAAATGCAAAGCAAAGCCACCGTGATTGCCACTTTACACCCACTAGAATGGTTCCAATTAAAAATGGAAGTAACAAGTGTTGACAAGGACATGGGGAAATTGGAATGCTTACACACTGCTGATGGGAGTGTAAAATGGTGCGTCTGAGGTGGGAACCGGCTTGGCAGTTCTGCAATAAGTTAGAAATAGATTTACCATGTCACCAGCAATCCACTCCGAGATGTGCACCCAAGAGAAATGGAAACACATCGGCACAAAACGTTGCACCTGGGTGTTGATGGCGCACCGTTGTCTCAGCCGAAAGGAGGACACACCCAATGCCTGTGCCCTGCCGAGCGGGTCAGACCGGAAGGCAGCATTTACACGATGGAGTAGGACTCCGTCATCAAAAGGAATGGCGTGCTGACGCATGCTGCAGCGTGGATGAACCTAAACCAGAATGGCTCGTAAAAGAAACCAGAGTCGAATGTTACATCTTGTGTGATTCTGTTTATATGAAACTTCCAGAATAGGCAGAAGGAGAAGAGAGGCGGGAGGTGCAGAGGTGCTAACGGCCTGTCTGTGGGCTGATGGAACGGTCTGGAACTAGACCGCAGTGATGCTTGCACAACTAAACACCACTTTGAAATGTTATTTCAAAAAACTTGTAAAGGCCGTAATATGAAGTCTGTGGTCCGGGACCCGTGCTCCACGTGCAGGGCCGGGGCTCTCGGGCGGCAGGGCCCTGCCTGGGCCGGAGCAGAGGCTGTCCGCAGGGGAACTGGGCAGCCGTGTCCACAGCAGAGGCATGCCGAGGGGAAGCCAGGAGCCCCTCACCCACTTCTCCCTGGAAACCGCAGCCTGCAGGCCCCTCTGCGCTTGCTACTCCTCAGGAGGTCTGAGGACAGGCCTGGGAGCCGCCTCCGGGCCAACTCCCTGCGGCCTGGAGCTGCCAGTCACTCTCCCCGCTGATCAGTTGCCCCGAAGGGTCGGTCCACACGGGCAGCCCAGCCCCGAGCAGGCAGCAGGCAGCATCGGTGCTGAGGCCTCCGTGGAGAGCGAGCCCGGGGTCCGGTCCTCCTACAGCGTCCCAGAACCAGGAGCCCTGGCGGCCTTCGAGACTCTGTGTGTGACCATGTTTACGGAAGCTCCAGGCGGCTGTCCCCCCCGCCCCCGGCCCATAATCAGAGTGCGGCCTTGTCTCCCAGTCCTCTCTCAGCCGCTCCTCCTGCACTTCCCACTGGACTGCCCGCCGCTCCCTGCTGGAGCCCAGTGTGCCTCTGGGCGCGGCGGTGCTGGACGCGGGCGCGGGGCCTGCAGAGCTGCCCGCTCCCTCTGCTTCCCTGCCTGCTGTTGAAGGTTGACTGTAGATGTGATTGGTTTAAAAATGGTCGCTCAGTGGTTAGAGGGCCAGTCATGCACCAAAGGGTCTTGGGTTCGATTTCTTGTCAAGGGCATGTACTTGGGTTGCAGGTTCGATCCCCAGCTACAGTCGGGCAAGTTTGGGAGGTAACAATGGATGTGTCTCTCTCACATCGATGTTTCTCTTTCTCCTCCTCCCATCCCTTCCACTCTCTCTAAAACAAAATCAATGGAAAAAATACCCTTGGTTGAGAATTAACAAAAATAAATAAATAAATAAAAGTCTGTGCCTGGAGGTGCTGGGGAAGCAGGGGTGAGGGTCTGGGTCGCCCCTTAGCCCTGCGTGGGAGGGGGGCCTGCGGGGGCTGGGCCTGCTTCCTTTGGGGGACCCTCATCTGTTCTCAGCGGCTCCTCTCCTGCCCCCTCGCCCACGCAGCGTCGGGAGCTGGGCCCGGCGCTGGCCTGGAGGTCCCTCTGCTTCTGGAGGAGCCGGCGTGTTGGTGGCAGAGGCTGCTGGGGCCGACTGTGTGGTCCCCCAGACAGGACTGGGGACGTGCGGGCACCCCTGGCCCGGAGCAGAGGCTGCTGCCTCCTCCCGCACCCGGGGCCCTCCCAGCACCTCTCACTCGCTTCTCTTTCCCCATTCAGGTGGCGAGATGGGAACAGAGAACCCGGAAGCTGAGCGGAGCCCTGGGCTCCCCCTACGTGGCCTGCTACGTGCTGGGCGGGGTCATCCTGGTCCTGAACGCCCTGCGCTCGCACTGGTAAGCCCGGCTGGGCGGGCGGGGGGGGGGGCGGGGCTGTGTCTGAGCGCAGAGGGACGCTGCCCTCTCAGCCTGGCACCCAGCAGCCACCCCCATCTGGGCCATTGGACTCCTGTCAGCTGGGGGTCCTGGTGATCTGCCCGGGGCTCAGGCTCGCACCCCTGGCCTCTGCACAGAGCTGCTGCAGGGACCGGATGTTCCCTCCGGCGGGAAGAGGCCAGGGCGGGTGAGCTTGCTCCACGCGATGAGGCGCCGGGATGTGGGAGTGGACGCTGCTGCCGGGTGCAGGCGGCGCCTGGGGGCGGGCCGTGGAGGGCCAGCCCGGGAGCGAGGCGTCAGATGCGGCCCCGGCCAGCAGGCCTGCCCGGGAGCCTGTCCTCACTTCCTGGGTTTGCGATGGAGTGAACGTGGTGCGGGCGATGCTCTAAGGGTGAGAATTGGCACTGAGAGCTCCAGCCCCACCTGGGGCCAGACTGTGCGGGCCGGCGGCCTGCGGGCACGGAGCGGGCATGGAGCGGTGCGCACGTGCGAGCGGCAGAAGGGTAGCGTGAGGGCGGTCATTTCACAGGACACACGTGTATCAGACCACCCGTCCCGTGCACCCACCCTCAGTGGCAGGGCAGTGACAGCTCGGCACAGCCGGGGAAATAAAGAAGAGCACTGGGAAAGTATTGCAAATAGAACTTGCCTCCTTTTTAAGGCCGAACAAGATCCCACTGTGTGGGGAGCCAGCGCTGTCTGTCCGGCCGCCTGTGTGGGCCCCGGGCTGCTGCCAGCTCCGGCTGATTGCGTCCTGCTGCTGTGAGCGAGGTGGGGGCTGCGGTGAGGGGCGCCCTCACCTCTGCACCCGCAGTTCCTGTTGTTGCTGTGGAAATGGGTCTGCAGTATGGGGGGACGGGGGGCCAGGGCAGGCAGCTCCCGTGCTGTGGGCTGCAAGCACCATTCAGGAGGAGCGGGGATGGGGGTTGGGGCAGCCCTGCACCCCTCTGTGTGCAGGGGCTTGGGAGCACGTGCCTGTGCCGAGGCTGGCCGGCTCCCGGGGTCTGAGAGCAGTCACTGCCTCAGGAGGCCCAGCTCCCGGGGTCTGAGAGCAGTCACTGCCTCAGGAGGCCCGGCTCCCGGGGTCTGAGAGCAGTCACTGCCTCAGGAAGGCCGGCTCCCGGGGTCTGAGAGCAGTCACTGCCTCAGGAAGGCCGGCTCCCGGGGTCTGGGTGCAGTCACTGCCTCAGGAGGCCGGGCTGACCCGCTCCCGGGGTCTGAGAGCAGTCACTGCCTCAGGAGGGCCGGCTCCCGGGGTCTGGGTGCAGTCACTGCCTCAGGAGGCCCGGCTCCCGGGGTCTGAGAGCAGTCACTGCCTCAGGAGGCCCGGCTCCCGGGGTCTGAGAGCAGTCACTGCCTCAGGAGGCCCGGCTCCCGGGGTCTGGGTGCAGTCACTGCCTCAGGAGGCCCGGCTCCCGGGGTCTGAGAGCAGTCACTGCCTCAGGAGGCCCGGCTCCCGGGGTCTGGGTGCAGTCACTGCCTCAGGAGGCCCGGCTCCCGGGGTCTGAGAGCAGTCACTGCCTCAGGAGGCCCGGCTCCCGGGGTCTGGGTGCAGTCACTGCCTCAGGAGGCCCGGCTCCCGGGGTCTGGGTGCAGTCACTGCCTCAGGAGGCCCGGCTCCCGGGGTCTGGGTGCAGTCACTGCCTCAGGAGGCCCAGCTCCCGGGGTCTGGGTGCAGTCACTGCCTCAGGAGGCCCGGCTCCCGGGGTCTGGGTGCAGTCACTGCCTCAGGAGGCCCGGCTCCCGGGGTCTGAGAGCAGTCACTGCCTCAGGAGGGCCGGCTCCCGGGGTCTGGGTGCAGTCACTGCCTCAGGAGGCCCAGCTCCCGGGGTCTGAGAGCAGTCACTGCCTCAGGAGGGCCGGCTCCCGGGGTCTGAGAGCAGTCACTGCCTCAGGAGGCCCAGCTCCCGGGGTCTGGGTGCAGTCACTGCCTCAGGAGGCCCGGCTCCCGGGGTCTGGGTGCAGTCACTGCCTCAGGAGGCCCGGCTCCCGGGGTCTGGGTGCAGTCACTGCCTCAGGAGGCCCGGCTCCCGGGGTCTGAGAGCAGTCACTGCCTCAGGAGGGCCGGCTCCCGGGGTCTGGGTGCAGTCACTGCCTCAGGAGGCCGGGCTGACCCACTCCCGGGAGGTGGTCGCCGGGGAGCCAGCAGCGGAGGTCCCCGCAGGCGTGAGCGTGCCCGGGAGCATGGGCTGTGGGGCTGTCCTCGTGGCTAAGCCCCCCGCCTCCCTCCGTCTGCCTGCGCTCCCCGATGCCCGCGGGGACATTGGGCTTCCCTCTCTGACCTGCAGACGCCCCGAGAGCGGCCCCTCCCCCCGTATTGTCCTTTTCAATGCACTCGGGTCCGCTGACGGAACCTCACGGCGTCGGAACCGCCCGCGCCCTGCCCGCTCCGCCCACGCTCTCGCAGATGGCACGGGGTCGGGGCGGCCTGAGCCAGGGGAGCTTAGGCCTCGGGCCTGCGTGGAAGGAGCTCTGGCCGAGGGCGCAGGAGGCCGGGGTGGGCGCAGTCAGCCCGCAGGCGGGGCCCTTGGGAGTTTGCATGCGAGAGGCCGGCCGGTGGGGTCTGGAGGGCGGTGGGCAGCGGGAAGGGAGGCGCTGAGAGGGAGGCTGGCGCCGCCAGGACTCAGCAGGCAGCGCCCCTCCTCCTGCCTCCACCCTGGTTCCGGGGTCCCAGGGGCGCAGAGCGCAGACAGCCCGAAGTCACGTTGGTGACCACAGCCCCATTTCCGTTTGGAGAATGGAACCCGAGACAATGAATGAGACTGCGCGCGCCCTGGGGGACATTCAGGAAAGCGCCGCCCGCCCGTGTGAGTCCCTGTCCTGCGGCGCCCAGCCTGGCCCCGCTCCTCCGAGAGCCCAGTGAGAGGGCGCTGGCCATGGATGGAGCGGCGCGCAGGCGGTCCGAGGCCCCGGGCCACGCCTGGGGCAGCCCTGCGGCTGCTTTGGCACCACCTGCCCCTCACGGCGGCCGGACCTGCCCTGGGTCAGGCCCCTCCGCCTACGGCCCAGCGGCGGCTTTCCCCGGGCTGGGCCCCTGAGAGGCCCCCTGCCGACCCGCTGCCCGCACTGACAGGAGTGTGCCCGCTGCCCGCACTGGCGGGAGTGTGCCCGCTGCCCGCACTGACGGGAGTGTGCCGCTGCCCGCACTGACAGGAGTGTGCCCGCTGCCCGCACTGACAGGAGTGTGCCCGCTGCCCGCACTGACGGGAGTGTGCCCGCTGCCCGCACTGGCAGGAGTGTGCCCGCTGCCCGCACTGACAGGAGTGTGCCCGCTGCCCGCACTGGCGGGAGTGTGCCCGCTGCCCGCACTGGCGGGAGTGTGCCCGCTGCCCGCACTGACGGGAGTGTGCCCGCTGCCCGCACTGGCGGGAGTGTGCCCGCTGCCCGCACTGACAGGAGTGTGCCCGCTGCCCGCACTGACAGGAGTGTGCCCGCTGCCCGCACTGACAGGAGTGTGCCCGCTGCCCGCACTGACGGGAGTGTGCCCGCTGCCCGCACTGGCAGGAGTGTGCCCGCTGCCCGCACTGACGGGAGTGTGCCCGCTGCCCGCACTGACAGGAGTGTGCCCGCTGCCCGCACTGACAGGAGTGTGCCCGCTGCCCGCACTGATGGGAGTGTGCCAGTGTGCCCGCTGCCCGCACTGGCGGGAGTGTGCCCGCTGCCCGCACTGACGGGAGTGTGCCGCTGCCCGCACTGACGGGAGTGTGCCGCTGCCCGCACTGACGGGAGTGTGCCCGCTGCCCGCACTGACGGGAGTGTGCCCGCTGCCCGCACTGACGGGAGTGTGCCGCTGCCCGCACTGGCGGGAGTGTGCCCGCTGCCCGCACTGACGGGAGTGTGCCCGCTGCCCGCACTGGCGGGAGTGTGCCCGCTGCCCGCACTGACGGGAGTGTGCCGCTGCCCGCACTGGCGGGAGTGTGCCCTCTGCCCGCACTGGCAGGAGTGTGCCCGCTTCCCGCACTGGCAGGAGTGTGCAGGTTGCCCGCACTGGCAGGAGTGTGCCGGCTGCTCGCACTGGCAGGAGTGTGCCGGCTGCTCGCACTGGCAGGAATGTGCCCGCTGCTCGCACTGGCAGGAGTGTGCCGCTGCCCGCACTGACAGGGGTGTGCCCGCTGCCCGCACTGACAGGGGTGTGCCCGCTGCCCGCACTGGCAGGAGTGTGCCCGCTGCCCGCACTGGCAGGAGTGTGCCGCTGCCCGCACTGACAGGGGTGTGCCCGCTGCCCGCACTGACAGGGGTGTGCCCGCTGCCCGCACTGGCAGGAGTGTGCCGGCTGCTCGCACTGGCAGGAGTGTGCCGCTGCCCGCACTGACAGGGGTGTGCCCGCTGCCCGCACTGACAGGGGTGTGCCCGCTGCCCGCACTGGCAGGAGTGTGCCGGCTGCTCGCACTGGCAGGAGTGTGCCGGCTGCCCGCACTGACAGGAGTGTGCCCGCTGCCCGCACTGACAGGAGTGTGCCCGCTGCCCGCACTGGCAGGAGTGTGCCGCTGCCCGCACTGACAGGAGTGTGCCCGCTGCCCACACTGGCAGGAGTGTGCCCGCTGCCCGCACTGACAGGAGTGTGCCCGCTGCCCGCACTGGCAGGAGTGTGCCGCTGCCCGCACTGGCAGGAGTGTGCCGCTGCCCGCACTGACAGGAGTGTGCCCGCTGCCCACACTGGCAGGAGTGTGCCGCTGCCCGCACTGGCAGGAGTGTGCCCGCTGCCCGCACTGGCTGGAGTGTGCCCGCTGCCCGCTGGCAGGAGTGTGCCGCTGCCTGGTGGTGCAGATGAGCCCTGGTAGAGGGGCAGGAGCAGGGGCAGGCTGTGCCCTGGGCTCCGGATCTGGTCCATGCTGGACTGTAGCTGGCCTCCCACTCTCCCCTGCCACGTAGGAGGCTTCCCCACTGGCCTGGCTGGGTTTTTTCTGGAATGTTCTCTGCACCCATCCCTCCCCGTGGCGAATTTCTTCTGTCACGTCTCAGCTAAGCCTCCCTGTGGCCTCTGGACCCTGTCCGTGCCGGTCCATCCCACTGTGTCACCTTGGCTCACCCACTGTCCACAGCCCTGTGCTCGCCAGCAGGTGCGCAGCTGCCTGGCAGCAGCTTTGCATGGGGACAAGGGCGGGGTTACTGTCACCGTCATACGGAGGCAAGCACCGAGGCCCAGGGTGCCCAGCTCTGTCTGGAACCCCATCCCGCCGTGTGCCAGGAGCCCTCAGCTGTATCAGGTGGCCGTGGGTGCCCCGAGGACTCGAGGCTGGTGGCTGTGCCGGGCTGCTGACCCAGCAGGCCTCATTGCCCTAGGTTGGCAGCCTGGGAGTCAGCCCAGGCAGGGAGGAGTAGGTGCCAGTGGGGGCTGGCGGCAGAGGGGTTAACCCCGGCCCTTGAGATATTGGAGGCGAGCGTTGCCTCTCTCTCTCTCTCTCTCTCTCTCTCTCTCTCTTGCTCTCACTCTTTCTGTGGCGCGGTCCTTCGTGCAGGGCTGGCCAAGGGTCCAGGGGCGGGCAGATGAGCCAGCCCTGAGTCGGGCATCAGCCTTGCCCACACCCTCTCCACGCCCCCCCTCCACCATGTGCAGACAGGAGAGGCAGGGAGGTTGCTGAGGCTAGTGCCCGAGCTGCCTGCTCCATGGCCTCAGCTGCTGTCTGCAGGGGAGAAGGTGTGCTTGGCTGCAGGTTTACCAGAAAGCCAAGTGAGGGCACAGGGGGGTAGGGCAGGCATGGTGACCTGGTACAACACGGGTGTGTGTGACCCTGAGCAGTCGCAGAGTATCAACCTGTCACTGCAGGGTGACCCTGAGCCCTGGTAGCTGGAGCTGAGCGAGGGCAGTGGTGGGCGGAGAGCTGGGGTGTGGGCAGCGTGACCAGTGGCCAGGAGTGCCCTGACACGTGTGCCTGTTTGACAGGTCATCATGCAGGCTTCTGCGCATGGTGTCCTGTTTGCTGTTTGTTCACAGACCTTTCTCCGCTCTGGGGGAGTGGGAGGAGAAGGTGAGGGTGTTGCTTGTCCTCCTGTCCAGGCAGGTGCCCTAAACCCTCTGCCTGGAGTGTACCAGGTGCCAGGAGATGCTCGGGGAAGGACAAGCAGCCTCTGCTCTCTAAGCTGGGAGAAGCTGGAGGGAAGAGTCCCTGGAAGGCAGTTTTTAGCTTAGCATAAGGATGGCAGAACTTACAAGTGGGGTGAACGAAAATGATGAGTTTGTTCTGCTTGCAAAAGCCTGGCAAACAGAGGGACTTTGTGATGGATGGATAGATGGATGGATGGATGGATGGATGGATAGAGGATAGATGGGTGGATGGATGGATGGAGGATAGATGGGTGGACGGATGGATAGAGGATAGATGGATGGATGGATGGATGGATGGATGGATGGATGGATGGATAGAGGATAGATGGGTGGATGGATGGATGGATGGATGGAGGATAGATGGGTGGACGGATGGATAGAGGATAGATGGGTGGATGGATGGATGGATAGAGGATAGATGGGTGGATGGATGGATCGATGGATGGATGGATGGATGGAGGATAGATGGGTGGATGGATGGATGGATAGAGGATAGATGGGTGGATGGATGGATGGATAGAGGATAGATGGGTGGATGGATGGATCGATGGATGGATGGATGGATGGAGGATAGATGGGTGGATGGATGGATGGAGGATAGATGGGTGGACGGATGGATAGATGGATGGATGGATGGATAGATGGGTGGATGGATGGATGGATAGATGGGTGGATGGATGGATAGATGGGTGGATGGATGGATAGATGGGTGGATGGATGGATAGATGGGTGGATGGATGGATGGATGGATGGAGGATAGATGGGTGGATGGATAGATGGATGGATGGATGGATGGAGGATAGATGGGTGGACGGATGGATAGAGGATAGATGGGTGGATGGGTGGATAGAGGATAGATGGGTGGATGGATGGATAGAGGATAGATGGATGGATAGAGGATAGATGGATGGGTTGATGGAGGAGAGATGGATGGATGCATGGATGGGTGGGTAGATGAGGGTAGACCAATGGGTGGTGATAGAGGATACACAGATGGGAGGATGGGTGAGTGGATAGTGAACTGCCCTGCCCCGAGTACCTGGTACAAAGTGGGTGCAAGCAGCTGCCTCCTGTGAGGTGGAGGTCTTGTTTCTTGTGACTGAGGGGCAGTGGGAAGGGGATGTGTGTGGCACGTGTTTGCAAGGCCTCCCACGGCTCGGCCCCAGAGGGAACCTGCTGGGCCCTGCAGGTGTGGAAGGAAGGTGCACAGGGGCCGAGCCCACAGGGCAGTGGATGCCCGCACACAGCCTGGGGCGCGCATCGTTAACCTCCTGGCTCACTCTCCACAGCACCGTTGCCAGCTGGACAAGATCAGAGTTTGCAAAGTGCTGGTCTTCGGGCTGAATCTGGCCTGCTGAGACGCACAGAATCCAAAATAGTTTTCATTAATTGCCTGTTTGTAATTTTTTAAAATGAGGATACTTCCCATCCAGTCAGGATTTCTGACTCCCGAAAAACCAAAAACTCCCGCAGGTCTGAGCCCCACCCCCACCGCTTCCCTCAAGGCAGCCGGGAGATGGTGCTTCAGCACGGCCCCCACCCCCTGCCCTGTCCCCGGTGCCCGCACCCCACCAGCAGCCGCTGCACCTGCCTGCCCCCAGCAGCACTGAGTCTGAGACCCTTGGACTGACTACTCTGGGGGCCACTTGGGGGACCGGGTGGGAAGGAGTGGCAGCCTCGTCTTCACGCAGTGTCCCCTTATCTCCCCCCCACCCCTCGCAGGTTCACTCAGGCCATGCGGAACCAGCCCCGGATGGACAGCCTGGACACCCCCACGGCCTACCAGGCCGGCCTCGTGCTGCTGGGCGCCGGCAGCGTGCTGGTGCTCTCCAGCTTCTCTGCCCTGGGCTTCACCGGGACCTTCCTGGGTAAGGCCCCGTCCAGGGCCCAGGGAGGAGCCGGGGCGGGCACCTCCCCCTCCAGGAGCTGGGCCCTCAGGTCTCGTCCAGCTGCGTGGCTGCCAGGCCAGGCAGGGTGTTGGCCTGCTGAGCTGGACCAGGAGCCGGGCTGGAGTGCGAGGGGCTCCGGGGACGGGGACTCGGGCAGGAAGGCCTCCTGACGTCAGTGACTCCCAGGAAGGAGAGCCACAGGGGAGGGCCGCCAGGGCATGGGTGACCTTGGGGTCAGGGAAAGACGCAGAAGCAGCTGCTGCCCTCAGAGGGAGCCCCTCCCAGCAAGCACGTGGCACCCAGAGGTGCCTGGCACCCTGATGGGCTGGGTCAGAGGTTCTTGGGCCCTCCCCCGCCCCAGCCCCTGGCCAGCTGGGACTAGGCCTGTGTCGTCCAGGGCCTGGGTGGGTCCGGTGCGCCTCGCTGTCTGGGCATCTCTGTGCGGTGCTTCGGCCTGGGCTCTGCGGGGTGCAGCAGGGCCCCAGCGCTCAGGGGCGTGTGCTCTCGGCCCATGTGGAGTGGCCGTCCTTCTGCCCGCGGCAAGGCCTGGCTGGAGCTGTGGCCAGGCAGTGCCCCTGCCCAGGCAGGAGCTGCAGGGAGCCTGGGACTAGAAGAGCGTGTGCAGCAGGGAGCCTGGGGGAAGGGAGTCAGGAGCCTGGTCTGGCAGGTGCGGGTGGGAAGGCAGGTGGCTCGTACGCAGGGGCCAGTGGGGCCAGGGTAGAGGTTGGGCGGGGCCACATCTCTCCGTCCACAAATGCCACGCAGGCACTGAGCTGCACTCCCAGGGGGCAGGACCTGTGGGAGGGGCTGGGAAGGTCCTCTCAGAAATGAGGAGGTTGGACTGGTGGGGCCGAGACCCAGGGCTAAGGAGAAGGCGACCAAGGTGTGGCCCCGGCAGGGCCAGGGCGGGGCCGCAGGAGGGCGGAGGGCACCGTGCTGGCTGGCTCACCCTAGACCAGGGTGAGTAGCCTCCGTGGTGCTGCGGGGAGTGGGCTCTGACAGAAAGCGGCTGGGTGGCCCCTCCGATTCAGGGCCACATGGTGAGACTGGCTGGAGGGGCGTCAGGGTGGGAGGGGGACCCCAGGGGGAACGGCCTGGAATTGCTTGGGAAGTGGGGCACGCACTCGCTGAGTCAGCCCCAGACCAGTGCTGTGCCACCGCCTCAGGCCACCGGCCCGCTTCCTGCTCCCGGGAAGAAAGGCCCCCGCCCTCCCTGCCGCTCCTTTGTCCCCGACAACGGGTGACCCACTCCTGCCGGTTCCTCCCGCCGGTTCCTCCCGCCGGGGCTGTCCTGCTTCTGCCTGGATGAAGGGCCAAGGGATTCTGTGGGGAGGAGGCCATGGCTCCGGGGCGGTGCCCATGCCCTCGAGGGTCGCGTGGCCGGCCTGGTGTGCTGTCGGGCCTGCCCCTGCCAGCCTGGGACTCCCGGCCCCTCTTAGTGATGGTCTGTCTGGCCAGGAGGTGACCCTTTGTCCTGCCCCACCTTGTCCACAGGTGATTACTTTGGGATCCTCAAGGAGGCCAGAGTGACCAAGTTCCCGTTTAACATCCTGGACAACCCCATGTACTGGGGCAGCACAGCCAACTACCTGGGCTGGGCCGTCATGTGAGTGGGTTCCTGCCGCCCGCCCTGCCGGCTGTCTCCACGGGAAGGCCAGGCGCAGGCAGATGGTGTGCCTTGTCCCTGTGACACAAACAGCACCTAGAACAGGGCCGGCTCACGTCCCGAACCGGGTGGCAGTGAGGCTTGCAGACCCCAAGCCTGCGAGAGGGTCTGCCGTAGAGCGCAGCCCTGAGACCGTGAGGGAACAGTGACCGTGTCAGCATGGACGCTGACGTTTGAATTTCATACACTGTCCAGGCGTCACGAAATATTATTCTTTTGATTCTTTTTTAAACCACTTAACGATGTACAAGCCAGTCTTGCCCGTGGACTACAGCCCGCCAGCCCCGTGCAGTGCGGGTCCCCCCGGGTGGCCGGGACAGACGGGCAGTGGCCTCTGGCTCTGGGCGCTGGTCTGTGCCTGTGCCCAGCACGCAGAGCTCTTCCCTCAGGAGGGAGGCCCATCCCAGGGGAGGAGTGTGCCCCAGGACCCTGCCTCCTGCCTCAGCCAGCCAAGGTCAAGGCCGGAGCTGCGCAGGGGCGGCTGCAGGCTCCGGGCTCAGGCCCCGCCCCCGGAGTAGTTCTTGTCTGTCCGTTGTCTGTAGGAAGCGCCTGCTTTTATTTACCCATTGAAGACCGCTTGCCTTGTGCTCCCAGAGACACGAAGGGTGAAATGTCAGGATTGAGATGTTCCTTCCTATGCCCCACCCCACGAGCACTGGGCTTTGAGTGACAAGGAGCTAGGGGGCTTCTGGCTGGGACCCCCATGCACACCCCGGCTCTACTCCCAGACCAGACAGCCCCGGCCCCTCTTGCCTGACTTGGACCTGAGCCAGCCTGGGCGGCAGCACTCTGGCCAACGGGTCAGGACCTGGACGGCGGGCGCCCTGGTCCAAGAGAGGAAGCCAGACACTGGAAAGAGGCCACGGCTCCACACATTGGCTGCAGGACCCAGCCTGGCAGGGAGGGGCACCCAGTGCCAGGCTGCCCACTGACTGCCTGCATCTTGTCCACAGGCACGCCAGCCCCGCCGGCCTGCTGCTGACTGGGGTGGTGGCCCTCGTCTATGCGGCCGCCACCCTGTACGAGGAGTGAGTAGGCGCTGCCAGGGTCTGTGGGACGGGCTACTGTCTGCCATCACTGTGAGGGACGAGGTGGCCTTGCCTCCCCTTCAGAGCTGTTCCCATGGCCACCGTTCCCATGGCCACCGTTCCCATGGCCACCGTTCCCGTGCCCACCGTTCCCATGGCCACCGTTCCCGTGCCCACCGTTCCCGTGCCCACCGTTCCCATGGCCACCGTTCCCGTGCCCACCGTTCCCATGGCCACCGTTCCCGTGCCCACCGTTCCCGTGCCCACCGTTCCCATGGCCACCGTTCCCGTGCCCACCGTTCCCGTGCCCACCGTTCCCGTGCCCAGGACCGGCCAGGTCAGCTGGGCCGTGGCCGGCACTGACACAGCGGCAGGCGGGAAGCTCAGAGAAGTCACCGTGGGGCTGAGGGCCCGGACCAGCAGTGACAGGCAGCCGCTGGCCCTCCTGGTCCCACAGGGGCACCTTCACTCTGTCCGTGCTGTCGGGGGGCAGGGCCGGGTGTTGGCATCAGCCCCAAGACCAGCTGACCAGAGGCTGTCCTGCCCTGCAGGCCCTTCACCGCGGAGATCTACCGGCAGAAAGCCTCCCAGTCCCGCAAGAGCCGCTGACGGGCTGCCCGGCATCTCACCTCCCGCCGGCCTCCCCGGGGCCACGTCAAGGCGGCGAACATGCCGCTGATGCTCGTGCCTGCCGGTGGGGGCCCCTCCAGTGCCTTGGAAACCGCTGCCGTGGGACCTCGGACCTGCTACCATGTGGCCCCAAGCCCTCCCTCCTGCCCACCATGTTTTAACTCCCCAATAAAGGCCCCTGACCCCAGGGCTCCCTCTTCTTCTCCTTCCCTTCAGGGAGCCAGTCCAGCCTTGGGGGGGAGGTGTGATCAAACTGGCCAGCCGCCCGACACCCCCCCCTCCACCTCCCTGGGCGCTGCCATCCAGGGGAAATGATCAGAGTAAAACACGCGGAAGTAAAAAGTGCCCAGAAAGCACCGGTGGAAGTGGGAGCCCATGTCAGCCGTGGTGGCCAGGGCCAGGCCTCGGGCGCGCTGGCGTGGAGGGCGAATTGGAGGAAGGGAGCTGTGAGCAGTGGGTGTGGCGATGCCAGGGCCCTGAGCATCGGGCTCCAAGGACCAGCTAGTGAGGGTCTGTCTCTAGGGTCAGGCCAGGGGTTGGCTGGGCTGTGATGCTGGTTTTCTCTATCCCAGGCTGCCAGACCCAGCCGGACCAGCTGGCCCTAGAGACAGATCACCTTCGTGGGGTGATCTGAAGGTTATTAGGAAAGTTCAAATGTGTGGCCTCCTCCCCCACCCGCGGGCGCCTGATCCCTCTCGCTGGAGGACTGCCTGCAACCCTCTGGCCCAGCAGCCACTGTCTCTGGATGGAAATGCGCCTGCGCCTGGAGGTGGCAGGTAGCAGGCCAGGGGAAGGCACTGGCCAACTCCTGTCGGGCTGACCCCCGAATGTGCAGGCAGTGCTGGAGGGTGCGCCTGCTCCGGCCTGCCCTGCACGGCTGTCTGGTGAGGCCCACACAGGTGGGGGTCACCCCTTTTAGCAGCAGAGGACACGGGGCTCAGAGAGCTGGGTGACTTGTCCCTGGGGACACATGAGTGTTCACATGTGAACTGGCCAGAACCCAGGTCTGTCCCAGCCTGAGCCCCGGCCTCCCTCTCCCTCTGAGGTGAGGAGCTGGAGAGAAATGGGAGCTCCCGGTGCTATCAGGGAGGACTCCCGGCAGATGCCCTCTCGCCCCCGACTCCTCCGGCAGGAGTAGGCATCTCCAGTTACCGCTAACACTGCTAGGCCCCCTCGGACCTTGTGTAGCCACAAGGCGTGGGCCGCGTGATCACCTGGGGCCTGTGGAGGGAGCCTGGCACAGCCCGTAGATTGGCAGCCCCTCCAAGGCCAGGCCGGTCTCGCCCCCTCCCGTTGGAGCCTCGGCGTGGAAGGTCACCAGCCACAGAGGCATCTGGTCTGACCCCCAGTGCTCCCCTCCCCGCCTGTGTGCACCCTCCGAACAGGGAGCTCACCCCCCACTAGCCGCGCTGCACTCAGCCTGTGAGGAGGGCCTGAGGCCTTCCTTTGCCGGCCGGAGCAGCTCCAGGTAGCCTGACCCTCCGGCGGGGGGCGGGGGGGGGGCGGCGGCTGGCTCTGCTGGAAGGGCCAGGGCAGGGAGGAGCTGGGGGCTGAGGAGGAGACTGCTGGCAGAGGGAGCCCGTCAGAGGGAAAGCCAGACCTGTTCTGTCAACAAAAGGTCAGGGAGACCAACCAGTGCTAACCGGAGTCCCCAGTGTGGGGTGCGGTGAAGGGAGAAGCTTTATTCGAGTGAAACGGGCCAAAAGAAACGCGAACCACAGCAGTCCCGTCCTCCTGCTGCTGGGTCTGAGGGCACGCAAACCACTGAAGCCATCTCCGAAGCTCAGCGCTTTCCCTCATCGCAGATCCAAAGTCACAGTCTGATGGGGCCAAATTGCACTGTTACGGTTGGTTGCCATGGAGCTGGTCTGGTTGGTCACTAAAGAAGCAAATGAGGCTGCACGGCTTCCATCAGGGAAGGTGCCGCCCGGCCCGCCGAAGGGTGGCGGCAGGAACACGGTGCTGCCGGCAGCCAGGCCCGCCTTTCCCCGAGGTGCGTCCCTGGGAGGCCCTGCAGCCCCGCTGCCAGGCGCCGGAGAGTTCAGGTCCTCGGCGTGTTTCCCTCGGGGCTGGTGGTTCGGGCCTTTTCCTCTCCAGGCCGCTCAGATTCCTCGGTGAGGCTGCTGAGAACGGGCTCAGGCCAGCACTGGCGGGGCGTGGACATGTGCTCGCCAGAGGTCCCCGCACGCCGCCCCCTCCCCCCGGGGCCCTGCCTGACCAGCTCCTTACACACAGCTTTCAAGAACCTTCTACAACCTCTAGGCCTCCCACAGGCTGTGGCAGACATGGCCTGCCTTGGAGGCCAGCTGTGCCCCGCGTCCCTCCCCCCCAACATTTGGTCAAATATTTTTATTTTTTTAAATATATTTTTATTGATTTCAGAGAGGGAGAGAGAGAGAGAGAGAGAAACATCAACAATGAGAGAGAATCACCAATTGGCTGCCTCCTGCACGCCCCCACTGGGGATCAAGCCCGCAACCTGGGCATGTGCCCTTGACTGGAATCAAACCCGGGACCCTTCAGTCCACAGGTCAACGCTCTATCCACTGAGCCACACCAGCTAGGGCTGATCAAATATTTTAAAAAGTTCCCATTCCACTCTTAGCAGGAAAATTGCTAGACTGCAAGTAAATTACATTTACAGGCAGGTTCAGCCTCAAATGCTGTTTGTTGCCACACAGAAAACAAAACCACCTGTAACCATGACGAACCTGACAACGTAGCCCAGTGCTCTGCCGCAGGACGTGGGGCGGGGCGGGGTGGGGCAGCGGCCAGGCAGCAGCCCTGTGGGCAGGCAGCGGCCCCGGCTGGGCTGGGCTGACCGTGGGGCTCAGTGAGGCTCGTCCGCCCACGGCAGGGCTTCCCTTTGCAGCTGGGAGGTGGGCAGCCTCCAGGGAGTTCGCCTCCCTCCCGATGGGGTGGGGCAGGAGGGCTCTTGCTTCCAATTCCTTTCACTGCATTCCTTTCTGAAACTAGGTATTTTAAAGACATGAGCAGGTATTTTTTAATAAAGAGATGTCTTTAAAAAGAGAGACAGGTAGGAATGAAGCCGCCCAAGCTAACAAATGTCCCCTCTGCTTGCTCCCTGCGGGCATGAGGGCCCCGGCCGGACACGTGGGTGGTCAGGCTCACGGGCTTTGGGCATTAACGGGGCTTAATGACCTCAGCAGCCTTGGGAGAAGAAGCCTTCCAGCCTGGCATCTGTGGGGCAGGGTGACATGCCCAGAAGGGACCAGGAGTCCTCCTCTGAGAAGTCCAGCTGGGTCCCAGCCCGCTGCATCTCTGAGGGAGAGCTGGGCTCAAACCCTGGCCCGCCACCCTGGGCCTCGGCTCACTGAAGTGGCCCTCCCAGGACCGGCACCCCCGTGGAGGGTGGGATTTTGCCGGGACCCATGTCAAAAGGTCTGGAAGGGATGACCATTGAGCACCCCTTCCCAGGCAGCTGAGGTTCGCCAGGCTTGCAAACAGCTGAGGGGTGTGGGCTGGCACCCTCACCCACGTGGGTGGGGTGGCACCAGCTAATGGCTCCCTCCTTGGACTCCTCCAAATCCGACCAGGTCAAAGCAAGACAGCACAGCCTCCCCGGCGCCAGAGGAGTGCTGGCTGTGCCCGGCTCTCAGCCTGTGAACGCATCAGCCTCCCTGCTTACGGGCCAATCTGCTTCCCCTCATCTGCTCCTCACCCCGCCCCGCCCCGCCCCGCCACCTCATGGGTCACTTAGCACTGCTGTAATGACCAGTCCTGTCTTCTAAGCTGTTTCCACAATCAACCAGAACGACCATCTTCCAGACGAGGAACCCCAGGCCCAGAGGCTGTGCTGGGAGCTAGGACCCTCCTTGGCTCACTCTGTTGCTTGGAGACCCCGCTCCCAACTATAAAATGGAAACGTTCGCCCGGGGGACTGGAAAGGCACAAGATGCTGCAGAGGAGGGAGAGGGTGCTGACCAAGGACCAGCAGGTTCCTGGGCCTTCTGGGTGCAGACGGGGATGGGGGCAGCCCAGCTGAAAACGCCAGGCCCAGAGATCTCTCGTCGGAAGAAAGCAGCAGCCGAGGACTGCAGCAGGCGCGGCGCGGGGCGGCTCTTCTGAGTGCGGCCTGGCTTCCCCAGGGGTGACCAACTCCCCAGACCCCAATCTTGCAGCTCCGTCCCCCCTCCGGCCGTGTGGTGCCCTCTGGTGGCCAAGGCGAGGGCCCCGGGACAAGCAGCGGCCCGGGGCGGCAAGGGGCCGGCCTGTGGCTGCTTTCAGGTCTGAGAGCCGGGCCCGGGAAGAACCTGCCCTGGCGCTGTTGTTCTCTGGAAGACTGAGGCCAAAGAACGTGTGTGTGTGCGCGGTGGAGGGTCCCTTCCCGGAGTCAGGGTTAGGGCACGGCCGGCGCAAACCCGATAAAGCGCAGGTAACTGAGCAGGTCCCGGGCTCTGCTGGTGAGCGCCCCCAGCGGGGCGGAGCGGGCAGCGGCGGGGAGGTCACGGGAGGGAGGGGGCGCGGGGCGTGACGCACGGAGGCGGGGCGGGCGCCGGCGGGCTGCACTTAAAGGCGGGGCGGGCGGGGAAGCGGAGGGACTCGCCCAGAGGCTCAGGCGCTGCCAGCGGAGCCCGGCCCGGACTCAGCCGCAGCCCAAGCAGAACCCCAGCCCAAGCAGAACCCCAGCCCTGCGCTCCTCTGGCCCTGGCCCGCCCGCAGCCCCTCCGCCCAATGAAACTGACCGCGATGATCAAGAAGATGTGCCCGAGCAGCTCGGAGCTGAGGATCCCGGCCAGGAACTGCTCCCGCCTGGTCATACTCGGCTCGTCCAAGGTGGGCAAGACGGCCATCGTGTCGCGATTCCTCACGGGCCGCTTCGAGGACGCCTACACGCCCACCGTCGAGGACTTCCACCGCAAGTTCTACTCCATCCGCGGCGAGCTCTACCAGCTCGACATCCTCGACACGTCCGGCAACCACCCGTTCCCCGCCATGCGGCGCCTCTCCATCCTCACCGGTGAGCGGGGGGGCCGGGCCGGGCCGCGGGGCTGAGGGGGGTTGTTGCAGCTGTGCCCCGGGAGGGGGGATTGGAGACCCCTGGCCCGAGAGCACTGGCGAGGACGCAGGTGCCAAGTTTGCGGGTTTGCGTGTGGAGAGGTCTGAGCGCCTGGCGGCCGGGGACCCCAAAGCCAAGCCCACTTTAAGGTGCCCCCCCCCCCCCCCCCCCCCCCGGCAGCCCCGTCACCTCCTCTCCTGCTCTGCCCCCCAGGAGACGTTTTCATTCTCGTGTTCAGCCTGGACAACCGCGAATCCTTCGAGGAGGCGCAGCGGCTCAAGCAGCAGATCCTGGACACCAAGTCCTGCCTCAAGAACAAGCCCAAGGGGAGGGCCGACGTGCCCCTGGTACTCTGCGGCAACAAGGGCGACCGGGACCTCCACCGCGAGGTGGAGCCGGCCGAGGTCCGGCAGCTGCTGGGCGACGGCCCCCAGCGCTGCGCCTACTTCGAGGTCTCCGCCAAAAAGAACAGCAGCCTGGACCCCATGTTCCGGGCGCTCTTCGCCATGGCCGGGCTGCCCGGGGAGATGAGCCCGGGCCTGCACCGCAGGGTGTCCGCGCAGCACTGCGAGGCGCTGCACCAGGCGCTGCGGGGCAGGAAGCAGCTGCGCCCCGGGGGCCCGGGGGGTGCCCTGGGCGTCGTGGCGCCCTTCGCGCGCCGGCCCAGCGTGCACAGCGACCTCCTGTGCGTGCGCGAGAAGGCGGGCGGCCAGGCCAAGGACAGGGAGCGCTGCGTGATCAGCTAGGGCTCCCTGCTCCCCGCGCCGACCGCAGTACCTAAGGAAGACCCTCCGTCCGGGCCGGCCCTGCGCTTCAAGTGTCCTGGCGTCTTCCCTCCCCAGAGCCGGGCCCAGCTGCGAGGTGAAAACGGAGGAGGGCTGGTCATCTGCTTTGGAAGGAAAGCGAACTGGGTCACAGGTGGACCCCCTCCCCCACGTCTGAGTGCCCACTGGCACCTGCCACCGCCCCAACCCCCGCGCCCTGACTTGGTGGGCACAGGCCCAGCAGAGGGTGAACTTGCCGGTTTCTCAGAGACGGAGTAATTGGGACGGGTGTGTGTGGAAGTGAATCAGCCCCCGCTGGGCTCCCAGAAGCCCGTCCTGCCCGCCACAGGGTAAAGGGGGACCTCGGCATTAACTTGTCTGTGATTCTGGGTTGCCATGGCAGCTGGCAAACGCTTTTGCCCTCCTGAAACTAAGGGTCAGATCAGCCAAGTGTCTTGTTTACATGTGTGTGTGAAACTGCACAAAGGAAAAACTTGGTGAACATGAACAAAACCTTATCCAGTGTTTATACTGTGTAAGACCGTCTCAGTTATTGTACTGGTTGTTTTACTATAAAATAATTTAAAATGAAAACCGTGCTTTCTTTGCTTTTAGAAATGGCCGGAGGGGCAGGGTTGGAGGGAGGGTGGGTTTCTACGTCGTGGCTTAGGCTCGCCTTCCCAGACCTGGAAAATGCGCCAGCGTTCCGAGCACAGCTTCAGCTCTCCTGGGGAAGAGGCTCCAAGAAAGCTCCGATGGCTGGGCGGAAGCCCTTCTATTTGGGGAATGGGTCCTTTGAAATCGAGGCCAAAAAGAAAGGATTTCAGAGTCCCCTCTAGAGATGCATCTTTCCAGCCATTTACCTGCTTAGCTTCCCCTCGACCCAGCCACAAAGGGCCCCTGGGACTGTGCCCAGCTGTTCTGTCCAATACTCAGTGCAGGCCCAGGGTGACAGAGGTCAGCACATCTGAAACGCTCCGAGGTCTGGAAGTGTCCCTTGGCCCGGCTTTCACCGTAAGGAAGCAGAGCCTGGCCGTGGCTCCTCTCCCACTCCCAGGTGGCTGTCTGGGGACAGCTGGGTCACCCAGCCCCCGGGCCCTCCAGCTCCAGGAAGCACTTTCTGCTCTGGGCAGAGGTCTAGCGCGCTTCTCTGCAGAGAAGCCTTTTCTCGGGAGTGGAGGGCGGCCACTCCCAGCTCAGGACCACTCGTAATTGTGCGCGCCTGGGGCAGCGACACCTGCCAAGCCCCGAATTCTTTGCCAGGAAAATACAGACAGCGCCCTTTGCGTGGAGCTGCTGTGAGAATTAAGTGTGATGTTTAAGCCGCTGTGGCTGCTGGTTGGGTGTCGTCCCATCCTGTGCACCAAAAAGTTCCTGCTTCAATCTGCAGTCGGGGCACATACCCAGGTTGCAGGCTTGATCCCAGGGGGGGGGGGGGACATGCAGGAGGCCAATCCATGTGAGGGCTGAGAGCGGAACATCCATGTTTCTCCCTCTAATTTTTAAAAATCTTTAAAGAAATAAAAAGTGCCTGCCACCCAATAATCCAAATAATTGGCTTCAAGGGGGTGCTCAGGCCTGAGGGGCGTTCAATATTGTCCCGGGGGAGGGACGGCAACCTCGCTCTGGTGAGGGCTGCTCCCTACCAGGACTGAACCCACTTATGGAATGAGGGATGGCCGGGGGCCCGTCATGGCGGGCAGGATGACCCTCCAGGCCAATGGAGCCTGGACAGACGTGGGCTCCCAGGAGGTGCTGCTGCCACACTCAATCGTTAACCAGGTGTGTGCGGGGAGGGTGCGGAGTGGAGGCTGAACATACCCAGCTCCCAGGAGACATCTTGTCGGAACTTCTCAGCACAAAACCAAGACGCCCGAGAGCAGAGCCAAGTCCTTTTAATGACGCTCCTGAAGACCACGACATCCCAGCCCGGCAGGAAGCCCGGGCCCTGCTTCCCAGGTGCTTCATGTTTCATGGTATCTGGTCAGAGCCTTAAAACTGGCCCCCCACTACTCTGAAAGCTCGGGAAAATAACTGATTCAGTTAAACAACAGTCCCGAGGTAGACGTCTAACAATGCAGAGCCTGCTCCTCTGTCCAAAGCCACAGAAACCGGATACCCACCCACAGACCCGAGCTCCCGGACCCCGCCCTCTGTGACAGGTGGCTGCAGGTCCACTGAATGAACCCCTGCTAAAAATATCTCCACCGTCAGCACCCGCCACCCAGGTCAGCCGCAGGCAGCTGGTAAGCCCCAGAACGGGTCAGCATAGGTTACGCACTCATTTCCAGATTTAAATATTTGGTTACTAGTCTCACCTTATCCTTTCAGAGGCCAGGGACAAGCACGAAAATAAAACATCCCACCTGCAGGAAATTAGGGGTGTTTGTAAACATTTTATGAACCAGAACTTGGCTGCTTAACTTTGGGTGTAGCTCGAGCACCCGCCCCCCCTCCCCTTACAGAACTGTACCTGGCCAAGGCACGGTCACAACTGCCACCTAGAGCCGCCCTCCTGAACAAAAGGACATCACGAGCCTGTCTGCAGAGCAGTGGTGTTCGTGGCTGGCTCTTTAGCGCGGCCAGAGAGAAACACACCTTTCACCAAGACCACGGAACCTGAGATGCTGGGAGGCCGGCTGTGGCCCAGAAGCCCACCTGCGCCTGTGCAGAAGTGACACTCCCCCAGCCCCAGGTCTGGTGGCTTGGCCACTCTTGGGCACTAAATGGCTAAACGAGATGCCTGCAGGTGACAGGAGACACGGGGAGCAAGAGCTGAAAGTGAAAAGAGCATGGAGGTGGCAGGGAACCTGGACAAGGGGCCACCCAGCAGGGGGGGCCACCCAGCAGGGGGCCGACCCCCCACGGACAGTTACACTCACTGGCTCAAACATAAAGGAAACAGTTTCAGGAGAAAATGTCTTCAAAACTGCTTTCTCCCAGCCTTCCTTCACCACGTGAAGCCCAAGCCGCACGAGCCCGGCCTCACCTGCCCAGTGAGCTTCGTGCAAAGGCTTCAGAGCCTGTTGCTAACAGAGCGATGTGTCCCTGGCACACACTGCTCCTGTCGGGGGGAGGGGAGGGAGGCCGGCAGCAAAGCGGAGATGGCCCCTCCCCAGAGCACTCTTCTTCCCACCAGCAGGCACTCCAGCCACTGTGCATCGCGACACATGGACATAGAGAAGGAAGCCCCAGCCCCGCCGCCCCGCCACAGTCAACGTCAAGTTCAGCTGAGGAAGCACAACAGCCTCCACCCTAGTCGGCTATAAAGTTCAGAGCTGGGGTCCAAGGAACCACTCTTCTCAAGGAACCACGCGGGCCACGTGCTCTTCCGTGCTCTCTCGGGCACCCTGAAAGCCGGCTCGTCTACTCCTTGGGGATCTCAAACATGCAGAGGCTCTTGTACTTCTGCAGAAGTTCGTTCTTGGTCCTGACTTGCTCGCGGAGGCTGTGCAGCTGTTGCTGCTGCTGCTCAGGGCTCAGGTGGATGCCGGGCATGGTGCTGATGACCTTGCGCGTCTCCTGGAACTTGGTCTTGAGGGCGTTGAGGTCATGGTGGATGTCCGGGCTGTCCTTGTCCATGCTGCAGGGTCAGAGGGTAAGCATTAGCACTCGCCGCTAAGGCTGAGACACCCCGGCTCCCCTCCCCTGCGCCCCACAGGCCTGCTGTCCTCCATCGCCTTTTGGAATGCCTGGTTTCTGCCTGGCCCCTTACTGGCTGTGGCCAGAGGGCAGGGCCTGTGACGCTGCTCAGGAAAAGCCCTCCCACAGCACGTGGGCAGAATTAGAGGCTGAATGTCTGTTCGCCAAGAGGGCCGGACTGTCCACCTCATGCCCAGCTGCACCCCGTGCCAGGGCCAGTCCCTGGGCACTTGGGCACTCAAGTAGCATCTGTTGAAAGAACGAATGCTTGCCACATAAGTTTGTACGTGTCTGCTGAACAAATGAACAAACCATTACCAATATCAGGTGACGCACTGCAAGCAAAATTTGCTGAAATACGACATTTCTTCTCATTTCAGCCATTTCCAGGCCAATCGGGAGACTGTCAGCCACTTTTAGCTGACGGTTGGAAGCTTAAATCTATTAACATAAAGACTAATTCCCACAGAGCTATTTACAGCATTTAAATTAGTTAGAAACTATTGGAAATGTTTCAGAGGTACAGCTCTCTACCACAGTTATGTAAACTCTGTGCCTTCAAGTCAAGCTCATTTTAAAGGCAGGAGCCTCCACTTCATCTCACAGCTATTAGCAGCTGCCCAGAAATCCAGGCTCCCTGTCTCCACTAACGTAAAAACAAAACAAGAACAAAACCTTTACCTAAGATCAAAGAAACAGCCTAATAGTTGCTCCTATACATTATATACATATTTTTTTTGCCCTAGCCAGTTTGGCTCAGTGGATAGTGTCAGCATGCAGACTGAAGGGTCCTGGTTTCGATTCTGGTCAAGGGCACATGCCCAGGTTGTGGGCTCGATCCCCAGTGTGGGGCATGCAGGAGGCAGCCAACCAATGATTCTCTCTCATCACTGATGTCTCTATCTCTCTCTCCCTCTCTGTGCCCTGAATGGGAAGACCTCCTGGTTCATAGGTCAGTGCTCAACCACTGAGCCATGCCAGCCAGGCTTTATTATTATTTTCTTAGTGTTTTTATTATTATTATTATTATTATTATTATTATTATTATTGATTTGAGAGAGAAAGGGAGAGGGAGAGAGGGGGGAAGGAGAGAGAGAGAGAAACATCAATCAGCTGCCGCCTACACATCCCCTATTGGGGATTGAGCCTGAAACCTGGGTATGTGCCCTGGTTAGGAATCGAACCGTGATCTCCCGGTTCATAGGTCGATGCTCAACCACTGAGGCACATCTTAAAAAAAAAAAAAAAGTTTTGTGTTCTTTTTGTGTGTTGTGTTTTTTTTTAAAGCTGAGCCAAGCCCTAACTGGTTTGGCTCAGTGGATAGAGTGTTGGCCTGCGGACTCAAGGGTCCCAGGTTTGATTCTGGTCAAGGGCATGTACCTTGGTTGCGGGCACATACCCAGTGGGGAGTGTGCAGGAGGCAGCTGATCGATGTTTCTCTATCATCGATGTTTCTAACTCTCTATCCCTCTCCCTTCCTCTCTGTAAAAAATCAATAAAATATATTAAAAAAAAAAAAAAAAGAAAGAAAACTGATTAACCTCACATGAATCTGAAAGGACATAGTAAAAACAAACAAAAATACATAAAATGAAAATCTGGAAGGAAGTTATGACAATCCAGTTCTGGAAGCAAACATTACCTGGCCCCAAAGAATTTTCAATTCGGAAAATAAAAAGTAGACCATGTTTAAGATGCTCATTTCTGAAAAAAAATCTCCAGGGCTCCCCATTCTTTACTTGGTGAACTGTCAGTACAGGAGACTTCCTTTAGATCAGCTGTCGCCAACCTTTTGGACCTCTGGACCAGCGGTTGGCGACCGCTGCTTTAGCTAGTAAAGGAGCCACATGAAAAGCCACCTGGACACACAGAGGAAAGACCACGTGAGGACAGGGAGAAGACAGCATCTGCAAGCCAAGCACAGAGGCCTCAGAAGAAAGAACCACCCTACCCACACCTCGACTTCAGATTCCTGGCCTCCACAACTGTGAGACTTTCTGCTGTTAAAGTCAACAACCAAAGCCCAGCTGGGAGCAGAGCTGAGGCCACGCCGCCCACAGCACGGCCTCCCCTCTGCGGGCTCCTGGGCCTGCCCTAGTTGTGGAGGTAAACAGCATGGAACCCTCGGGAGAAAAACACTCTATTCAGGAACTGGCTCAAACCAGGAGGGAGCCTGCGAGGCCAGGGCGGCGGTGAAAGACTCACGCCGAAAGAAAAGCATCGGGCCCCACGCTGCGAGAACAGGAGCAGAAAGCCCGAACGGCCTGCCTTTGTGTTCAGCGTTAGTCATCATCTAACTTTAGGAGGAAAAGGAGCCTAGGCCAGGCTGAGAAACACAAAAATCATACGAAGAGCAAGGTTAGGCACTTTGGTCCCACCCACTGTAGTTTTAAGGTGGACAAATGCCCTGGATGGTGTGGCTCAGTTGGTTGAGTGTCGTCCCATGCACCAAGAGGTCACGGTTCAATTCCCAGTCAGGGCACATGCCTGGGTGGCGGGCTCGATCCCCGGTAGGGGACGTGCAGGAGGCAGCCGATCGATGTTTCTCCCTCTCTTAAAAATATTTTTAAAATGGACAAAAATATTACTGCTATACCTTGACTGACAGGCCACTTCCTGAGTCTTTTGTGCACACCTGGGTGATACTTAGCATGATCCCAGCAGTAGACACAGACACGGTGTTTGTGTCACCAGACGTGGGGCAAGCACCACAGGAGCAGGTGGTGAGGTGGGCACGATGGATGGCTAGTACAGGTGCTAGTAAGTAGGGCACAGCTTTGGTTTTTAGCCGAGGTGCTTTGGGGCTTGAAAATACAAACTGGCAACTGAGCAAAAGTGTGCCCACTGGTAGCTTAGAAGTTCAAGGAACCCAGATCACTAAAGCAACCTCCTCCCAAACCTAGCACCACCTCGTGACCTCTAGGTGACATCTGACTGCTTCCTACTTCTTTCTCCTCAAAACTTCATCCCCTCAGCCTCGTGCCCAGTGGCCTAGCTGCCCGATCCTGGGACCAGGCCTTCTCATCCTCTCCTCCTCCCACACTAACTTCAGTGCTGGCATCTTTCTAAACCAGTGTTTGCTTTTGTTGTTGTTGTTTATGACAGTAATAGGTGTTTGAAGGGGAAAGTTAAAACGACAGACACCCAGGCTTAGAAAAGTTCCTCTAATGCCATGTCCCAGAGATCACCTCTGTTAGTTGTGGCATATGCTATTCCAGATTGCTTCAAAATATACAGCCACACACAAATACACACTTACTTTTTATTTGTTTTGACCATACTACACACATGGTCTTATTCTTTTTTTAAAATATATTTTTATTGATTTCAGAGAGGAAGGGAGGAGAGATAGAAACATCAATGATGAGAGAGAATCACTGATTGGCTGCCTCCTGCACGCCCTCTACTGGGGATCGAGCCTGCAACCCAGGCAGGTGCCCTGACCGGGAATCAAACCAGGACCTCCTGGTTCATAGGTCAACACTCAACCTCTGAGCCACACCAGCAGGGCACATGGTCTTATTCTTGCTTTTCCCCCTGAACAATGCATCCTGGATGTCTTTTCATGTGGACACATATACAATTAGACAGCTAAATGATTTGGCTGTTGATGGGTGTTTGGATGTTTGCAGAGTGACAACGACCATTTTATACCTATTATCTGTATGTACTTGTGCAAGTACTTTGATAAGTTCCCAGAAGTGTGATTTCTGGGTCAAAGGTTATATATATTAAAAATTTTGACAGGTTACCAAATGCCCTCCAGAAAGACGGCACACTCCTGGAGTCCATGGGCACCACTGGCTCTGCACTCCTGGACAGCAGCTATCACTTCCTCGTGGCCAGTTGTATTTCTCAGCTCCAGTTCTGCTAGCACGTAAGGGGACCTCACTCATACCCTTGCTTTTATCTACTCACTGACTTACATGTGAAAAACATACTTCTAAGGAGGAATAATAAGAGGCTCTGCTGTTAAAAGAAGTCTGGAAAAAACACTGCTCTAAACAAAACAGCGAAGAGTGTGTCCATCTGCTCCCACCCCCTCAGCTGCTGAGCTCCCACCCCCACCCCCCACCTCCCGCCTGCTGGCCCCGCCCTCCTTCCTGAAGGTCAGCTTCCTTGTTCCCACAGTTACGTCTTTCTCCTTGGAGACCTGCAAAGGTCCAAAGTGTACTCAGGGCCTCCTTAGCACGCCCCAACTCTGACAAAGGGAGCCCCCTCCACACGCTATGGTGAAGCTTCGTGTGCCCGATGTTCACCCAGCGCCAGTCCTGCCAACTCCACCTCCTACCGCCCCCTAACCCTCCCCCCCGCCTCCTCCTCCTCGTACTGTCACTCAGGTCTTCTCCTCCTCCTGACACCCTCTGCCCCACCAACCTTTACAAACTTAAGTCTGCGCTAACAACTTCAGATGGTTCCCCCTTCCAGACAATACCTGCCAGACAGGTTCACCTCGACGAGGGCTACCCAGGCCCACCACAAGGAGCCTCCACCTCGGAGCACCCCTGTTCCCAAGACACAGGGTAAACAGTCTGCCAGGGCATCAGCCGCTGCACTAGCGACTAACTCAGGGAGCCTGTGTTCCAGCAGGTGCTGCTCGGTCAGGCTGGAGGGGCTGGCGAGGTGACAGAGAAGAGCATAGGCTTATGAGCAGGCCCAGAAAGAATCCCCCAGACAGTCTAGGAATGTCCCCTCTTCGGTGCTCATTCTTTTCACTGGGACTCGGTGGAAGGAGGAGAAAGTGAAGGGCAGAGAGGGAGGCTGAAGTAAAACGAGCAGAGACAAGCCCTGGGAGCCAGTGGGTCATTTCATAGACCTCTTCACTCGCCAATGTGGAGGCTGCTTCCTGCGCAACCCAGACAGGGCTCCGCTGGCACAGAAGGCTGGTCAGATCAAAGCAGACACTTGTGTGGGAAGAAGAGGCTGGTAATACCCCACTCCCAGACAGAAGTCTCCCAGGGCTCTGAGGTCCTCCTGCTAACCTGCCTCCACAGCAAATGAACTTGTTTTAAGCAACATGGCTCCACCCTAAGGTTAAAGGACGAAGCAGTGTGCTCATCACTTGAACTACCTCTGCGGCATCAAAGATGATGGCTCCCCTCTACTTACCCAGCAACCTAAAAACATCTATCCTATCTAATAACAGAGTAATATGCAAATCAACCATCACTCCACTACACCCACAGCCACGCCCACCAGCCAATCAGGAGCAAGTATGCAAATTAACCCAACCAACATGGCTGCAGCCATGGAGTGAGCAGGAGGCTTGGGTTTTCCCGGCAATGGAGGAAGCCAAGCTTTCTGCACACCCTGGCCAGCCCAGGCCTCCACTCAAGGCTACAAAGTTTCAATTACAGAAGATAAATAAATCCCAGATACCAGGGCCTCCGCTTGGGTCGCCAGGGAGTGTGACCGGCCTGCAAACCACCACAGGCCCCTCGCCTAGGCCGCCCCACGCCCCAAGGGAACCCCCACCCTGATCCGGGACACCCTTCAGGGCAAACCAGCTGGCCCCCACCCGTGCACCAGGCCTCTATCCTATCTAATAAAAGAGTAATATGCAAATTGACCATCACTCCAACACACAAGATGGCTGCCCCCATGTGGTCAAAGATGGCTGCCCCATGTGGACACAAGATGGCCACCACAAGATGGCCAGCAGGGGAGGGCAGTTGGGAGGGACCAGGTCGACAAGGGAGGGCAGTTGTGGGCGATCAGGCCAGCAGGGGAGGGCAGTTGGGAGGGACAAGGCCTGCAAGGGAGGGCAGTTGTGGGCAATCAGGCCAGCAGGGGAGGGCAGTTGGGAGGGATCAGGCCTGCAAGGGAGGGTAGTTGGGGGCAATCAAGCCTGCAGGGGAGGGCAGTTAGGGGTGACTGGGCCGGCAGAGGAGGGAAGTTGGGGGTGACCGGGACTGCAGGAGAGGGCAGTTAGGGGTAATCAGGCTGGCAGGAGAGTGGTTAGGGGGTGATCAGGCTGGCAGGCAGAAGCAGTTAGGGGCAATCAGGAAGGCAGACAGGCGAGCAGTTGGGAGCCAGCAGTCCTGGATTGTGAGAGGGATGTCCGACTGCCCATTTAGGCCCAATCCTGGGCAGTCGGACATCCCTCGAGGGGTCCCAGATTGGAGAGGGTGCAGGCTGGACTAAGGGACACACCCCCCATGCACGAATTTCGTGCACCGGGCCTCTAGTATATATATAAAAGGCTAATATGCTAAGTATCTGACTGTCCAACCAGTCGCTATGATGTGCACTGACCATCAAGGGGCAGACAGTCAACCCAGAAGCTGCCGTGATGCGCACTGGCCATTTACAGAGAAATTGCACTGTGACCTGACACCCACAAAGCAACACTCGGCTTCTCCCAAGTGGGACACAGGCCTCGCCACCACTCCAGAGCGACACCCCACCAACGCTGCCAAGACCCCATGGCGCAAAATGCAGCCCACAGCCCAGCCCAGCCCAGAAACGGTGGCTGTGGGCACTGGGTAATGACGTCATGTAGCAATGCCCAGCTTCCTCTCCCTAGCGACGACTAGCCTCCTTGGAGTTTCTTCAGCCCAGGAACATGACTTGCCTTATAGCCAGGTACAAACATTTCACACTTTAACCAAATGTCTGTGAAGCGTTTTCCCATGCCTCATCTCATTTGATCCTCACAGAAGTCCTGGAATAGGTAGATAGGAGACTCAAGTGGAATCCTATTTTCTTTTCATTAGCTGGAAAACAGATACTTAGAAAGCTTAGAAACTTGACCTGACTGAAAAGGAGTAAGAAATGGTGGACCTTGAAAATGACTTCAGGTTTTCTCACTGCGCAGAATATAGTCAAACACTGCTGCAGTTAAATATTTTACCCTTTGTTCTCCATGCGTGATCTACAATTATAATCTGCTTCGTGTTGATATTTACTGCTGTGTTGCTGACAATTACCTGAAAGAGAAGTTGGGGTGCTTCGCTGGGCTGGAAAAAGTTTAGCTAAATCAGAAAGCATGTCTAGCCCTAGCTGGTTTGGCTCAATGAATAGAGCGTCGGCCTGCGGACTGAAGGGTCCCAGGTTCAATTCCGGCCAAGGGCACATGTCTGGGTTGCAGGTTCGATCCCCAGTAGGAGGCAGCCGATCAATGATTCTCTCTCATCATTGATGTTTCTACCTCTCTCTCCCTTCCTCTATAAAATCAATAAAATATTTTTTTTTTAAAGAGAGAGAGAGAGCAGGTCTAATGAAGCAAGTTTGTTCTATATCTATAAAAGGCTAAGTTGACTTGCGCATGCGTGATACATATAAAGTTCTCGCTGGCGTCAATTGCACACATATGTTTTGATCTGTCATTGTCGATCATGAATTTGGTTAACACTTCCATTATAGAGAAAGGGCAAGTAGCGATATTAAAATATTTCTTCTAATTAATTTTCTTTCAATGTGCACGAATTCATTCACCGGGCCACAGCAACCTAAAAACATTCAACAACTAAAAACTCAAATTAAAAATGTTTAAGGACCCGTGTTGACAGAATACATTTACTAGGTGACCAAGACCATCATGCAAGGCAGTGACAACTGCAATTCAGAATTCCTAGGCAGGGACACTTCATTCCAGACTAGATTAGATTTGGCAAGTTTGAAGGAAACAAGTTATAACTTTCCCTGGTCCAACAGGCCTCTTTCATTCCTCCTTTATTATATACTAGAGGCCTGGTGCATGGATTCATGCACAGTGGCGTCTCTCAGCCTGGCCTGCGCCCTCTTGCAAACCAGGACCCCTCAGGGGATGTAGTAGTGTGAAGCGGCAGGCGGCCGGGAAGGAGCCCGGGCCCAGGCCAGGCACTGCATCGCTCCTGCTCATCCCAGCCCCACTGCACCTGCCGCCGCCACCACCACTTGGTAGCACCGCCGTGGAGGCGGGAGAAGCTCGCGCCACTGCAGCTGCGCTTACCAGCTGTGAGCCCAGCGGCATCTGGCGCCCGGTGGTCAGCTGAGCAGCGCTCCTGCTGTGGGGAGCACACTGACCACCAGGGGGCAGCTCCTGCATTCAGAATCTGCCCCCTGGTGGTCAGTGCTCATCATAGCGACTGGTCGACCAGTCGTTCAGTCGTTTAGTCATTCGGTTGCTCGGTCGCTTGGTCACTTAGGCTTTTATATATATAGACTAGTGGCCCAGTGCACGAAATTTGTGCACGGGGGGGGGGGGGGGGAGGAGAGCGTTCCCTCAGCCCAGCCTGAACCCTCTCCAATCGGGGACCCCTTGCAATCTGGGACCTCTGGCTCCTAACCACTCACCTGCCTGCCTGACCGCCCCTACCTGCCTCTGCCTGTCTGCCTGATCACCCCTAACCCCTCTGCCTGCCTGATCACCCCTAACTGCCTCTGCCTGCCTGCCTGATCGCCCCCAACTGCCCTCCCCTGCCAGCCTGATCTTGCCCTCAACTGCTCTCCCCTGCCAGCCTGATCTCGCCCTCAACTGCCTCTACCTGCCTGATCACCCCTAACTGCCCTCCCCTGCCAGCCTGATCTTGCCCCCAACAGCCCTCCCCTGCTGGCCTGGTTGCTCCCAACTGCTTTCCCCTGCCGGCCTGATTGCCCCTAATGGCCTCTGCCTCAGCCCCCACCACCATTGCTTTGTCCAGAAGGAAGTCAGACATCTGGAAGATGGCCAGTTGACCTGGTCTAATTAGCATATTACCCTTTTAGTAGTATAGATAGATTATATAGGATAGGATTGCTTAAATGGGCGGGGAGGGGGGAGCTTTTTTCATCAGGAGGAGATGCTCTTGGCAGACAAAAATACATAATCCCTATATTTGGACTAATAGCCAGCCATATGCACTATACTGCCACACGGGTCATTAAAAAATTGAACCGCTTTCTTACACCTTAGACCAAACAGATGTTGCCCTTAAAACCCCTCCTCAGCCCCCACCTTAGGTTCTGCCTTCGCAGTTTAGCCAGATTAGGTTCTGATTGGTTGGTTTCTATGCCAGTCAAGTCAGCGTCAAAAGCTCTGCCTTCTAGGCAGCCATTGGCTCCTCACACTTCACCCAGATTTGGTTCTGACTGGTCGGTTTCTATGCCAGTCATCATCTCTGGGCCTATCAACGGGCCTGATCAGAGAGGCGGGGCAACCCAGCACTGACTTCCCGTCAGTCGAACCTTCAGTTGTTTTGGATGTTATGGACCCTGGGTTTTGATATATTAGGATGTACTTCTGTAATGTGGTTTCTATGCATACCAGAAAAATCTCAAATAGCTGGGACCTATAAAATTTCTTACAGGCATAAAAATGAAATTTTTCCTTTTCCCTTTGCTCAATCTTTGAAAATAACACAAATGCATAGTTTTAGCTGCTCATTTAACTAGGGAAGATGCTAGAAAGGATGGAAGCTATGGCTGTGGGACTGCTAACACCAGGCAGGGTGCACCTCCGCCAGGAGCATGAGGAGCCAGGAGCTTATGCAGCAGGAAGAGGTAGCCTCTGAGCCAGTCCTTGACAATATGTGGCATTTCTCTGGTCAAACAGAGGACAGGAAGGCACGCCCGCAGAGGGTCTGGAGTACACACAAGCCAGGAAGACTCCACCCACCCAAATCTGGGCTGTTGCAGAGATCAGGCAGAAGATTTGAAGATGGTGTGCAGAGATCTCTGGATGGAGGGCTAAAAGTTGGCAAAAACAATTTGGAAAGAGCCCTAGTTCCTCCTGTTAACACACACAGCATGAACTGGAAAGAAGAGAGGATAAAGACAAAGAGACGAATTAAGAAGTGATTATAGATCCGAAACTAAGGTTAGAAGACCTAGACCAAAACTCAGAAGCCATAAAGGAAATTCTTAACAAACCTGCCCTATATAAATTGAGAAGCTTCCGAACAACAAGCAAACCCCAAGTCAGAAGAAAAGATTTAAACTACTTGACAAAGGGCATACTTTCCTTAATATACAAAGAGTCCATAAAAAGAGAAATGACCTAATAGAAAAATGGGAAGTTTATAGGGAAAAAATGAGAAATGACATATAAAGTTGCATATGAAAAGATGCTTTACCTCATATCATAAAAGACATAGATTGATATAATGTATCATTTCTGACCAATCAGATTAGCCAAGATTAAAATGTAATGGCATGGCTCAGTGGTTGAGCATGGGCCTATGAACCAGGAGGTCACGGTTCAATTCCCGGTCAGGGTACATGCCCGGGTTGCAGGCTCGATCTCTGGTGAGGGGTGTGCAGGAGGCAACCGATCAATGATTCTCTCTCATCATTGATGTTTCTATCTCTCTCTTTCCCTCTTCCTTCCTCTTTGAAATCAATAAAAATAGCCCTAACCGATTTGGCTCAGTGGATAGAGCATCGGTCTGCGGACTCAAGGGTCCCGGGTTCGATTCCGGTCAAGGGCATGTACCTTGGTTGCGGGGACATCCCCAGTAGGGGGTGTGCAGGAGGCAGCTGATCGATGTTTCTCTATCATCGATGTTTCTAACCTTCTATCCCTCTCCCTTTCTCTCTGTAAAAAAAAAAAAATCAATAAAATATTTTTTTAATAAATCAATAAAAAATATATATAAAAGTTAATGGTGATAGCCCTGGCCAGTGGCTCAGTGGTCAGAGCATGGCCCTCCCACCAAAGGATTGCGGGTTCGATTCCTGGTCAAGGGCATGAACCTGGATTACAGGTTAGATCCTGCCCCCTCCCCTCCCGGTCAGGGCACATGTGGGAGGCAACTAATAGATGTCTCTCTCACACTGATGTATCTCTCTCTCTCTAAAAAGTCAATGGGAAAAATATCCGCAGGTGAGGATTAACAACAAAAAGTCCACAAACAGAAGACATTACATAATTTATGATATGGCCACCTTATTGAGGAAGACTTTCATGTATGAGTACAGAAGTGTCTAAAACAGACTAATAAGTGAAAAAAGCCAAGTACAATATGATCTTACTTTGCAAACATTTCTAAAAAGACGTGCATATATACTTCCTGGAAGGATATTACTGCATTAACACAGCAGTTAACAGTGGTGAGGAAACTTAGGGGAAGGGATCCTTTTTCATTTTACATGTTTCTCAATTTGCAATGTTAACTTTTAAAAAATGAAATGTTTTTAAAAACCTAATGATGCAGTACTCTGGATTCTTCCGAGAACAAGGAAGGTTAAATTTACTTCCTTATTCACCCCCTAGGCAAGGAGTAAACACGTAATAAAAGGGCCACCTGAGAGGCTAGAGACGAGGAAGAGAGCAAGGGCCTGTGACGGAGCTGGTCCTGGTCCTGCCCTCGCCAGGCCTGCCAGGCGTCGTCCTCCTGCTGGCTTCCCCGCTGTCAGCCGAGACGCCACGTCCACCCCGAGCACCAATCTGACCAGACTGCTGGTTCGAATGCTTCCTGGGCTCCCTCAGGCTTCCCCACCTTCCCAGCTCTCCCTTCCTACCCTGGATCTGTGTTCCAGCCCATCAAACTGTGTGGACCCTCCTAAGTTTATGCTATTTCTTTTAAAATATATTTTTATTGATTTCAGAGAGGAAGAGGGAGTGATAGAAACATTAATGATGAGAATCGATTGGCTGCCTCCTACACGCCCCCTACTGGGGATGAGCCCGCAACCTGGGCATGTACCCTTGACCGGAATCGAACCCGGGACCCTTCAGTCCGCAGGCGACGCTTTATGCTATTTCTTGGCGCCCCATGCTCACACATGCTTTTCCTATAGCCCCCCCCCCCCCTCCCTTTCATAATTGAAGACTCGTCTCTGGCATCACCCCTTATCAAGCTGTGACTCCTCCAGGCTTCATGAGTCTCCTCTCCCACCTTGTCTTGACCAGTCTGCCTCCTTATTAGCCTATAAACTCAAACACATACTTAGACATAGTGTGAAATCGTATCCTAACCATTTCTTTTTTAAATTCTCACCAGAGGATATTTTTAAATTGATTTTTAGAGAGTGGAAGGGAGGGAGGAAGAGGAGAGAGAGACACATCGGATTGGTTGCCTCCACACGCACCAGAATGGGACCGGGGCTGAGGCTCGAACCTGCAACATGCCCTTGACCGGGAACGGAACCCGAGACCCTTGTCTGTGGGCCGACACTCTAACCATTGAGCCAAACCGGTCAGGCTGCATCCTAACCTTTTCTCATGATTACAGTACCTCTCCTTCTCTCTGTGCCTATTGTTTGGCCAAGTGGCTTTTTTTGCTCTTCTGTTCTGTGCTTCCTTAGTAGGGGTTTCTTCACATGCCTAGCGACACTGGTGATCCCGTCACATGAACGAGCGAGGTTCTTCCTTGGGGAGCCTCCAAAGCCTTTCCTCTTGGGCTGGTCAGACACTCAGAAGGTCTTTTCTTCAGCTGCCAGTCAAGAAGCCAGGTGGGCAGGTGAGGTGGGGCCTTAGTATTATTCAGTGTGTGAACTTGCTCTCAAACTGTTTGTGTCGTCCCTCCCTCAAACTCCAGACACTCTCTGGGAAAGAGCAACGCTTTGTCTTCAACATGGAAGAAGGGTAGTTACCTGTCGGCTTGGACTTGGGGAGGCAGAACTATGGGGATCTCCTTCGTAAACAGACTTTGAAGTAACCCTCCTGTTCTCAGTCCCCCTTCACCTCTTTCCAAAGGTCCCTGGCACTGCCAGTTTCTGAGATTTGGGGGGAGGGCATGGTCCAGCTGATTCTTGGGGCTGGCAGGCGGCTTAGCCCTTGGCCATCTGCTTTGTGTCAATTATCTCCTCTCATGTTCTTTATGGTTTATGTTAAAAAAAAACACAAAAGTTTTCACTGTCGTTTTATTTTATTTATTTATTTTTAATATATTTTTATTGAGTTCAGAGAAGAAGGGAGAGGGAGAGAGAGATAGAAACATCAATGATGAGAGGGAATCATTGACCGGCTGCCTCCTGCATGCCCCCTACTGGGGATGGAGCCCGCAGCCTGGGCACGTGCCCTTGACTGAAATCCAACCCGGGACCCTTCAGTCCGCAAACCGACGCTCTATCCACTGAGACAAACCAGTTAGGGCCTCACTGTCGTTTTAGAGATAACAAACACATGTAATTCCACCCACTATCTTTCACCAGACATGACTCTTGAGTACACCTGACACCATCTTATGATGTAAATATTATTAGTCCTATTTCACAAGAGAAAGAGAGGCCCAGAGAAGCTAAGCTGCTCGACCAAGGTCATCCAGTCAGTACACTACAGAGCTATAGTTGAACTCCATTGTCTGAGGCCCATTACTATTATTCACATATTAGAGATTTAAAAAATTAAGGCCTAGAAGAGTTATGTGTTCACCAAGATTGCAAGGCAAGCAGGCAGCATGAGACTTGAATCCAAGACTATGTGACTTCAAAGCCCATTTCTCTCTGGTGCACCTCACTGCCCACCTTAAGGACAGCCCAACACAACCGCTCTACCAGGGCTTAGGACACACACCAGGGGTCCCAGAACTGCCTCTGAGAATGGATACGTTTTGTGCTTCCAGTTTTCTTAAAACCAGCATATCTGTAAGCCAGCTCTGCCCGGGACTGCACCTGCGTTGGTGTCTGCGAGCTCCCTGCTGCCGAGAAGGGCTGCTGGAAGAGCAGGGGCCCTGAGAGCCGGCGGCTGCCCTGCGCCGTGGGCACCTGGTCACACCAGGGAGCCGAGTGCAGGGAGGCTCTAGGTGAGAACACCCAGGAAGCATCAGGCCCCCACAGCAGTGAATCTAGGCTGCCACCCTCGCAGGGAGCTGGGCCAGGCACAGCCCGAACTTCATTCTGAGAGGGGCATCCCGGCAGCAAAGCCTCCACGAGCACAGGCACGCTCACTGGAATGCTTCTGTAATCGCAGTTTGTTCTAACTGCTTTGTTTGGGTTTTTGCTGGTTAAATAAGAGCTATAAGCTGAGGGCTTTCGTCTCGTCTCGTGTGGGTATAAATAACAGTAAAAATAAGTCAGCAAACATGGGACCGGGAGACTTTTAGGCTGCGGATTTTAGCTTCCTTTCAGGCTAGCCTGCAGCGGGCCAGCAGGACGGCAAGCACCTGCTCTGACACGAGCCGGAACGGGCGCTACCTGTTTCCTGCTCTCCCGCCATCACCCTCGAACTCGGGGAACCACGGTTTTTCCCCCGTAACTGGCGAGCAGTGGGTGAGCCGGCGCCGGGCGCTGTGCACCCGGGAAGAGGAGCCCACCCGCTGGATCTGAGGGAGGAGAGCGAGGTGAGTGCACCCCTACCTCACAGGCGACCCGCCCGAGGCTGGGGGAGCCGCCTCGCGCCAGGGCTCTGGGCGCAAACCTGAGCGTCTGCCCCGCGGCGGCGGCTTCCTTCCCGGTGCACCGCCCGGCCCCTCGCCCGATGGCAACTCCAGGCTCAAAGCATCCGCTAACCTCCGGAAAGGCCGCCTCTCCCCTCGGGCCTGCGTCCCGTTCATGGACGGGCGTCACCGAGAGCGCCCGCCGGCCGCCGGCCTTACCATTTGATGATGTTGTGAACCAGCGGCAGGAACGAGTAGCCGTCCTCCTTCGCGCCCGCCGGGGACGGGGGCCGGGGCGCCGGCGGCTGGGGCGCAGCGACGGGCGGCGGCGGCGGCTTCGGCTCGGCCAGCGGCGGCTCGGCCGGCGGCGGTACTGCATCTTCGGCCGGTCGCCCGGCCGCCAAGCCGGCGGAGGCCATGGCGCTCGGAAGCCGCGAGCGGCCGCCCAGTCAGGAATTGGGACCGCGCGGCCGCCCGGCGCGTCACTTCCGCTCGGCCGCGGGCCGGAGGCTGTGCGCGTGCGCACTAGGGCGCGGGGCGGGGCAAAGTCGCGGCCGTTACTAGGCAACGGGCGGTTGGCGAATTGTAGATGGTGAAGACAGCTAACTTACGGAACCGTCAGAAGTAGGAGTTATTTCAGAAAAACGTCCATTCCTCCTCAGTGACGAAGAGGGTCCACAAGCAGCGAGCAGAAGGAGCCCTGGACGGACGGTCCGCACGGCCCGGCCTCGGGGGCTCCCGCAGGGCCGGCTGCTCGGCGAGCGGAGGGGACCCGGCTTACCTGGGGCTGAGGCGGGCCCTGCAGCCCTGGAATCCCGGGGAAGACCAGCCCGCACCCCGAGAGCCTCCGGGCGGAGCGGCCGCATCCCCGACCGAGAGGACGGAGCTGACCCTGCGCGGCGCCACCCCGCCCGCTGGCGGGGAAGAACTGAGAACTGGACACTTCACACGCCTCTCCCGGATGCTGAGCGAGCTGTGCGGGCGGGTGGACGGCGTCCTACAGAAGGGGTTGTGTCAGGATCAACAGGAGAGCCTAGAAGCCAGTCCTCCGTGCCCGTGGGCTAGGGTCTTAAGCCCCAGGCCCTGTTCCTCTCCTCTGAAGTCTAGTTCAGGGCCATAGCAGAGCCTGCCCTGCTTTCTGACTTCTGCAGATGCATGGTCAACCTCCAAAGGTTTGGTTTAAGGACATCATGGGGCCCCAGGCCAAAGTGGGGGACTTCTGCTGGGTTTGGGGTTATGTTCCTCAAAACAAGTATAATTTCCGGGCAATGGGTCAGCCACCCTAAGCCTAGCCCATGAGGGGAAGAAGAGAGGAGCCGGGCAGCCCGGCCTTCCTCAGGTGGCCATCTGGGCCCCAAAGAGAGGCCAGGAGCCCACCTTCAGGTGCCAACAGGAGCGGTGACACGCCAGAGCCAGCGGCCCACCCCAAGGCAAGCAGTAATGCTAACGTTTTCGGGCGCATCAGGAGCAGTTGGTGGAAGGAAGCAGAGATGCTGGAGGGTGTGCTGTAGACTCTCCAGTAACGCCCCTCAGCTCAGCTCTCAGCCACCACTGCTCAGGCACCAGCATGAGCACGGAGGGCGAGGCTGAGGGCTTTCTTCCTGCTGACCAGGGGCCTCTCCACTAGGCGGAGAGTTCAAGGGTCTGGCCCAGAATGGAGGAGAAAGTGCTGTTGGGGTAGGACCAGGTTGCTTGAAGAGACTCTACCCTCCGAGTCATCTGGGGAAGCAATGGTAGTACAATAGTAATCATAATAATAGTAATTTCCACAACCACCATGGAATAAAAGTAGGTATAAGGAACAGAGTCACAATCATCGCATTTAACCCACAAAAGAGCTCTGGAAGGTAGATATCACTTTCCCCATTTTATAGATGAGGAAAGGGAAGTTTACAATGGTTAAGATACTGGCCCAGAGTCACACAGCTTGCCTGACACCAAGCTTATGGTCTTAACCAACACATAGGAGATCTTAGATCCCCACCAGTTCTGTAACTTTATGGTTTGCAATGTTAAAGTGAAAGTTTTATTCAGAGTTCCAAAAGCAATCTAACATCTATACTAATAAAAAGGTAATATGCTAATTAGACTGGGAGACCTTCCAGACATCCTTCTGGACAAAGCCATGGTGGTGGGGCCGAGGCAGAGGCGGTTAGGGGTGATCAGGCCAGGAGGGGAGGGCAGTTGGTGATCAGGCTGTGGGGGGGCAGTTGGGGGTGAGCAGGCCAGCAGTGGGGGGTAGTTGGGGGCAAGCAGGCCGGCAGGCAGAGTGGTTAGGAGCAAGCAGGCCGGCAGGCAGGTGAGAGGTTAGGAGCCAGTGGTCCCGGATTGCGAGAAGGATGTCTGACTGCCATAGGGATCGGGCCTAAACCGGCAGTCGGACATCCCCTGAGGGGTCCCAGATTGGAGAGGGTGCCAGCCGGGCTGAGGGACACCCTCTCCCCCCGCCCCCCATACACAAATTTCATGCACCGGGCCACTAGTCTATAATAATAAAAGTGTAATATGCTAATTAGACCAGACAACTGAATGACCTTCCGGATGACCTTCCGGACCACACTGATACCCACTGGCACCAGGCCAGCCAAGGGTGCGATGCAATTGGTTGGGGGCCCGGCTGTTGCCCCATGATCGCCCTTCAGAGGGAGGCTTAGGCCACCAGCCAGCAGGGCAATCAATCAATCAGGGGCTCCATGATATCCCCAAAGAGGGAGGCCCAGGCTACTGGTGGCGGTGCTGCGGCAGGTGGGTGGGGCCTCCCTCTGCAGGGGCAATCCATCATGGAGCCCCAGCTGGGTGGGCAGGGCCTACCTCTTTGGGATGATCAATTGCAAGGCTCCTAGACTGTGAGAGGGCACAGGCCGGGCTGAGGGAACCCACCCCATGCGCAAATTTTGTGCACCGGGCCTCTAGTGCATCAATAATATCCCATGGCAATCGTGCACCATCTTTTCTCTCCTCATGTGTATGTGTGTGTTTATCTTTATTGTTGAAAGTATTATAAATGTCCTCTCTTTTTTAACCCCACTAACCTTCTCCACCTCGCTCCTGCCCCCCGCGCCAGGACTTCACCACACTATTTTCTACGTCCATGGATTATGCATATCTCTATATATAAAAGCTTAAGCAACCATTCAACCAGTAGCTATGACACACACTGATCAGCAGGGGGCAGACGCTCAACGCAGGAGCACAGAGCTACGGTGACTTGGCAGCTGCGGTTCTCAGGTGATGCACCGGAACCAGAGAGGAGGGAGCCCAATACCAGGGTGCATCACCCGAGAACCTCCCTCTCGGGGGATGTTGGAGAGCTGGTTTCGGCCTGATCCCCGTAGGCCAGGCTGAGGGACAAATCCGTGCACCGGGCCTCTAGCCCATTGGCTCCCCTCTAGCCCATTGTCTAGCCCATTGCAGAGGTCGTGGGTCTGGCCCTTACAGAAACTTCAATTCGATTAGCTAAATAACATGCAGGACCTACTGGCTCCCATCGCCACAGGACTCCACCTGGGCGGAAGGGCCTGGGCGAGAGCCTGACACTGAGCAGGGTCCTACCTTAGGCCGACTAGATTCCAGGCCAAGTAAATCCTGTTTGCTAAATAATTGCATTTTACAGCTAAATGCCCACAAGTCGTCAGTAACCGCCAAACTTAGGGTAAAGTGAGATGAAAAGCGAGGCAGATATAGAGAGAAAGTGACATAATATTAGGAGAAGAGAGGAGGGAGCCTGATTCTGGTGTGTGTCACCCGAGAACGGCTCTCTCCGCAATCCAGGACCCCTAGGCCAGTGGTCGGCGAACTCATTAGTCACAGAGCCAAATGCCAACAGTACAACGATTGAAATTTCTTTTGAGAGCCAAATTTTTTAAAGTTAAACTTCTTCTAACGCCACTTCTTCAAAATAGACTCGCCCAGGCCGTGGTATTTTGTGGAAGAGCCACACTCAAGGGGCCAAAGAGCCACATGTGGCTCTCGAGCCGCAGTTTGTCAACCACGGCCCTAGGGGGATGTCGGAGACGCGGTTTTGGCCAGATCCCTGCAAGCCAGGCCAAGGGACACCAGTGCACTGGGCCTCTCCTCAGCATGTAAGTTCTTTGGTTAATCTCCTCCTACCCCTACCCCCACCCCCACCCCCATTGTGTGTGTTTTTTAGTCCTCGCCTGAAGATATGTTTGATTTTTAATTTTTTTTTTTTTGAGCGAGAGAGAAACATTGATGTGAGAGAGAAACATCAATCTGGGGATTGAACCACAACCCAGGTATGTGTCCTGACTGAGAATCTAACTGGAAACCTTTTTGGTGCCGGGACATGCTCCAACCACCTGAGCTACCTGGCCAGGGCCCAGCGTGCTTTATAACTTAATTACAAGTCTCAATTTTAATGTTGGCAGAATAATGAGGACCTCTCTTTTATATAAAAGGAAAAAATGATTTCGGTATAAATAGACACAGCTAAAGAAAACAAATTGGAAACAGGAAACATGAAAGAGTATGTTGCATTGACAATTTGCCCTAAAAGTAGTTACTATAATTAATTAGTGGCAAAGAGTAAAGCTGACTTCATAACATTGTAAGTGGGTGTCAAAAAAACCTACTGGTTTCATTAAAGCTAAACTTGCCACAAGAAATGTGTGTGTTCATAACTGTTCCATTGGAAGTTAAGGAAACACACGCTCTATTGACACGTAGGGGCTGTACGTCGCTAGAGACGCCACCACATTCAGCTATTTGGCCATCGCTGTCTGAGGCAGATTCTCAAAGCACCCTTCCAGCCCAGCGGGCAGTTCCAAGGTCAGGCCGTGGAGCCAGCCCTGCCTGGGTCCCAGCTCAGCCTGCCGGAAGGAGCAAGACCTTGTGCAGCCCGCAACCGCCCGAGGCTGAACGGCTTGTTCCACACGAATCCCTTGGGAAGGACCTGTGAGCGGTAAATGGTAGTTCTGGTTTTTCAGATTTAGGGCTTGCTCCTTCACCAGTTAACAAACCCAGCCCGCCAGCAGTTAAAAGGAAGGGTCTAGATCAGAGCTCTCTGACGGAAAGATCATGGAAGCCATACATCACCACATATATCGGTCTCGATTTTCTAGTAGCTACATTAAAAACACACACAGGCGCAATTGATTTAATATATATTTTATTTAATCCGCTACAACCTAATCAATATAAAAATTATTAGAGGCGTTTCACTGTTTTCATACTGTCTTAGAAGCCCAGCGTGTATTTTATACTTACAGCACGTATCGATTCAAACAGCCCTATTTCTAGTGCTCACTACCAAACGTGGCCACGGCCACAGGACTGGGGTGCACCTCGGAGGTCACAGGTACCCACACAGCGCTCAGTCATAGTGAAGAGGGAAATGCTTTGCACAAAGAAAAATTATATTACTACTTATAGAAATGTTTGACACATGACAATTAGACTATATATCGATCATAGATGTAAACCTATTTTTAAAGGAATTGAAGGGTCTACCTTACCGTGCAGTGTAAGTGCCGGACATTAAGCCTTTTCTTGCGATGGCATCCATTTCCACGACTCCGTTGGAGTGGCCTGGGCCAGCCGCGCGCACAGCCTGTGGAGCCCTGAGGCTCCCAGAAAGCCCTGGGCGGCCTGGGTCCACTGACTCTGAGCGCTGCTTCCCTTCCTGTGCTTTCTCTCCGGCTCTCATGTTCAATTTTCAAAAAAAGGGTGAACCTGTGAAAATCTAGGCACCCACTCATGACCCCAATAAAGACAGATCCCCAGGTCTTTCTCTCTTTCTCTCTCTCTCTCTCTCTCTCCCCCCCTCCTCCCCCCTTTTTCTCCCTCTGACCCTGGGAGTGCCATGTACCCTCCAGGACTTGTAATAAACTTTGTTTTTGCAAAGTTCTCTAATGGTTATTGCTAATGTGTGTCTTGCAATTAATGTTACCAGGACACCAATATTTGAGTCTGTTAGCCTGCGCACACTGGCTCAAAAGAAATGTGCGTGTAGGATTCTGCAGTATAGAAATAAGGGTTATTAGAGAACTGGCCATTCCTGAGTATGGACAGCTAATGCTCTAAAGACCCTAGTCCCCGATGGTGTGTAGGTTACAGATTATACAGGGCAGGGCAAAACTCATAAGACACTGTGGACGTGAGGCTTCGGGATCGTGCTGGGAGCTGATTGGTCAGCTGTGAGAGAGGATAACACATCGTTTCTTCAGGTCTTGAGGTCTGCCCTGGTCTCCTGGGAAAGTAGCCAGGAGATCATTGCAGAGGCTCAGAACTGAAACGTAATGTAGGTCAAATGTCGTCTTCAGCCTGTCAGAGGCCCAGGCTGCTGTCTTCTGCTGCCTCAGTGGTCGCTGACTATTGGGGGGAAGCCAGGTCTATGAGGGAAATATATATATATTTCTAGAGCTAGTATTTAAAACTAAATTTAATCAACACCATAAAGACCCTTGGTTTCGAGAATTACAAGGGAAGTCCAGCCACATTGGTTCTGTGGAGACTGCCCCAGAGGTATGGCCGAGGCGAGTGCCCCAGGCATTCCCAGCGGGAGCGTCCCTATCAGGAAGCTGAGACAGATCCAAAACACATTCCTGGGACAGGCGATGGGAATATAACAGGCATTGCGACTTGCTGTGCAGTGCTATATTTTAAAATAATATTTTTATATATTATAGGTAAGTGGACTTAAAAAGCAAATAGAAAAAATATGGACAATTGCCAGTAAGTGAGTACATGAGAGTTGGGTTCCTCAGAATCCAGTCTCTGCTCCTTTCTGGCCATGTAACCTTGGACAAGTCATTTAACCTTGCTCTGCCTCAGTGTCCTCATCTGCAAGGTGGAACCCACTAAGGAAGCTGTAAGGGTTACACGAGTTCATGGCTTCAAACCATGTGTGCCATAGAGTAAGCACTATCTGAACTTCAGCTCCTGCTGCTGGATTTTAATTTCTCAAAACCCCTCGTGATTGTTCCTTACGAAGGAAACCGTTACTAGAGGAACAAATACAGAACCCAGACTGCACCCGAGAGTTGAACTTTCAGAGACTCTGAGTGGGGCTGTGCATATGCTGTGACACGTCTGCTACGTGGAGTCCAACAGTCCTTTCTGTTGCAGTCCTCATGAGAATTGTTCCTGATCATGTCATTGGATGATCCGGGCTTTTAAATCAAAGCCATAGTTTTACTATGACTCACCCTTTTCTTTCATTGCCTGGAGCTTCAGGCAGGACGAAAAAGCTGCATGCTTCTTTGATCCTTGTGAGCTAAAAATAACGTAGGCAGCAATCTCTGTTGAGGCCAAATGCAGTCCCACATCCAGCAGGAGTGGGCTCACTCAAGCTGCGAGTCATTGTTGCACCTCAAGACAAAGCCTTCTCTCAGCCCCACCCTGTGCATTGCTCTCCCTCTCTGAATTTTGATTTTTTTTTCTTTTTATTCCTTTCAACTATGCTCTCCTTACTCTAAGATATCCCATTATGCCAAATTTCTCAACTGCTTTCAGTGGTTTCATTTCTCAAAGCACTCATTTTGCAGCATTTCAGCATACAGATTGGCCTATATTTCTTTCAGACTCAGAATTTTCCCCTTAAGTTCTTCCATTCTTTTTTTTTTTTTTACCAGACCTCCACCAGCTTTTGATACAATGGAAGCACTACATTCCAGGACCTAGTTTTTGTCTAAAATGGGTTCATTATTGTTCTGATACCATATTCTTTCGGATCTCTTTACTGAGTCATTTTCATTCAAATTATATTTTAGCCTGGATTTTTTTCTGTCTAGTAGCCTGAACCTTCTGCTAATCCTTAAAAAATCAAACAAAAAACACCTTTTTTTCATGATGGCCTTTTTGGTTTCCTTATATTTCATTCCTCCCCTTCCCAGAAGTTGCTCTGTTTCCCTTGTTGGATTTATTGTAAGTCTTGACTCTTGACTATTAACTCCAGTTGTGAAGTTACAGTTAGAAATGACTGTACAGCTGGAGTGCTAGGAGGGCAGGACACAGGCTGTCTGAACGCTGTGCTCGGTCCGGAAGCTGGGTGTTCAGACCTCCTGGGAGGGAGGAGACAGCCTGTAGCCACGGACAGCCCACATTTCCGAAGCTGTGGAAGCCAGCGTTCCAGCTGAAGGGTGGGAGAAGCATTGAGAGGACAGTGGCATCTGTCCCATGTGCTGCATCTTCTCCTTAGAGCCTGGCTTTGAACGTGTGGTTCTGTGAGCTTTAACGCTTCCTGGCAATCCTTTGGCTCAAACAAACTAAGTGATCCTCAGAGCTGCAGGAAATTCCCTGGCCGTCCACACACCATGCTTCGGTCACCAGCTTTGTGTCTAGAACTGACCCAGGATGTGCTGGCAGAGGGGAAGAGAAGCGGAGTTCTAGGCCAACCCACAGGGGAATAGAGCTGTTGTTTGAGAACCGGCGGGTCCCGGTGCAGGTCTCTGATTGTAACCCAACAAAAAACAGGTGACGCAGGTGCTGGTGCCAAAGGAAAGAAGTTTTACTCAGGTGCCACATGACCTAAAAGAATAGTGGACTCCCGTCTCAAAGATAATCTCTCCTCCTGCTCAAGTCCAGCTTTCTTATAGGGATAGGGAGGAGAGGACTTTTTTTTCTATTCCATTACCTGGCTCTCTTTTGTCATGCTCAGAGCCCTATCCACTCACCTTTCTGACTTTTGGTGTGCTCAATGTAAGAACCTCCCCTGCATCAGCTTGTCAATGGGAGAGACTCCTCAGAGCCCCAACTGCTGCCTAAGGTAATAACTCCCCTCTTCGAAACTCTGGACCCTTGTAATCTTACAAGGGTAAATGGATGAAGGTCTCATCTTCTGTAGTTTCTTCATAGTCTTACCTATCCGTGGGCCCAGAGATTCTTACTGTCTACTAAAAGAAGAGGGGGTTCAGGAATGGAGGAAGCCTTTACACGGGGGAAGAGGACTGCTGTCTGAAGGCGGCATACGTGATTTCTGGAGGGTGGCCCTGTGACAAGCGGAGCTGGCATTCTGCTTTCTGTTTCAGAGCCAGTGTTGCCAATGGGCTGCCACAGTGCAAGCTCCTGGGCAGACAGACGACCAGGTGCTGGGTGAGGGTGTGCCCGGTCGGCAGGGCTTGTAGTGAAGTCAGAGACCGGAGAGACGAAGGGATCTGCCGGATCTAATCTTGAGTAGGGCTCTGGGTGGCACACCCACCAGCAGGACACGTTTGCCAAGGAAGCCGCTTTCTGGGGAATGCAGACAAAGGCTTTGTCAGTCTAAGCCTGGGCATAGAGTGGAGCAATTGTAAACAAATAATAAAAGGAGAAGTAATATGGTCACCTAGCTGTGGAGGCGCTGCTCCTTCCCGAAAGAGGAATTTTAAATCTCGGGATTGCAGGCCCAGTTTCCCCTTGCAGCATCAACAGCAGCAGCAAATCCGAGTCCTCCTCAGGCAGCACCGGCTTTACCCGTGAGGGTGGGTCCAAGGCTTGATTCCCGTGAGCTTTGGGGAAGAGGGTGTTGTCAGCAGGTCATCACAGGGACTGGCCCATTGCTCGGCTAGCTTGAATCTTCCAGGTCTTTAGTAAGACTCAGTCTCCCGGCTGGATGGGTGTAAGGGCTCGTCAGACGTGCAGACAGACCCGCAGTGAGCGAACTTGTGCAAAATTGTTAGTGTCTGCCCGGGCCGTTGTAGCATGTGGCCCAGGGAGCTCCCCTAAAGCGTCTTTTCCGCAGCGGTCCCCTCATGCTGGTGTCTGAGGACGGGCTGTCCTGGAGCTTCGGGGCGTAAGACCATACCCCGAGGGCCGATCTTCCGTGTGGAACGCGGTCAGTGTTGAGAGTCCACGCTCCTGGGCGTTCCTCGTCTCATTCTGTGTGACGGGGTCTAAAAGCCCAGGAGGGGGTTAAAGCCAAGAAGTGGCAGCCCGGGCAGCTGGCCCTGCTGCTCTGTCGGCGTTTGGTTCCAGAACTGCCCTCTGGTGTCCTGGGCAGGGCGTCTGCAGTCTGGTTCGGTAGATTCACTGCCTCTAGCGATGGTAAAATCTCTTTGTATGTTTGAGAGCAGGAGGTGTCTAGGGAGCCCCCGGGCTCCAGATTCGTCATTCCTTTCTAACATTTCTTGGTGAGGGTTTCTATCCTTCTTCTTCTTCTTTTTGAGTTCTGGGCAGTCCTTTCTCCAATGGCCTTCCTCTCTGCAATAGGCACATTGGTCGGCACCCGTGGGTCTTTCCCTTTTCCTTTCGTATTCCATCTCAGCTGTGGGGGGTTCCCCTGAGAAGTCTGGGGTCTAAAGCCCAAGCCAGGCTCCTAGCCCAGAGCACCAGAACCGGGAAAGGTGCCCACATAACATCTGGCTGTGAAAAGCAGTGTGGTTTCTGTCCACTCGGGAGAAACACAGGCACCCTCTTAAAGGGCCAATGCACAAAATTCCATGTGTGGCCACTCACCTTGGGCTCTGGCAGAGGGAGGGGAGAGTGGACTAAAGTTGCATGGGGTTGGTGGCTCTGGGGAGAGAACTGAGTGGCTAGCTGCCAGGATCCTGTGCTGAGTCATGTAACTAGCTGCTATTCATCTGCTGTTAGCAGGATGTCAAGGAGAACCTGTATAGCTGGCCAGGTGGGATGGTGAGTGGCAAAAATGGAGGTGGTAAGATCTGCCATTTTCTGAGGTTTGAAACCAGACACGATGGGGCCGAGGCCGCCTGTCACTGCTGGAGCCAAACTCAGGGACAGGGCTGGACCCATCGAAGCGGTTCCCCCAATCCTGCCGCAGCCTGGGGAGCGGGCGGTCTCCCTGAGAGTCCTGCTCTGACCCCCACAGCTGGCTGGTCACACACACGACGGGGAGACAGCCACGTGCAGCTGCGAGTGTAACGGGGAGAGGGGAGGAGGGTCTGCGGTCGGCCTTCGGGGCTCAGAGTCCCCTCAGGGGGCTAATCTGTGATGTGACACAGCTCAGCGCGCCGGGCGGAGAATGGCAGCGGCCCTGAGAGACGCTCCGGAGGGGTCAGGGTCCGCACAGCCCCGAGTCCAAGTGTGCCTGCCCTTGGTCTGTTCAACATGCATTTCCTTCCCGAGTCCTGGACCCCGCGAGGCCTCCCCTCCGGGCCAGCCTTCCCCGCCAGGGCTGTCTGTGGGAAGCTCCTGACCTGTAGTTAGTGAGGTGCGCACTCACTAAAGACCTGGCTCTCTTCTTATTACATGCCCTTCCCCTCTATCAGATCCTCCCTGTGTGAGGGGTTGGAATTCTCCCAATTCAGCAAATCTGAAGTAGAAATGGAGTTTGGCCCAACAGTAGCCAGCAGACTGGTCTTTCTGGTTTATTCTGCTTATAGGGTATTGCTCCAGGTAGAGAGTTCCCTGGCCAAATTGGGTGCCCTGCTGGGTCATTAAGGGGGAGACCATTCCTTTAGCATACGGGGTGTGGCTGCCGCCCCCCTGGCTCTATCTCAGGGGCATCAGCAGCGGAAGTGGGGGGCGGGTGGAGGGGGAAATCCTCCTGCTGCTAACCCTGGGTCCCTCGGTTGCTGGGCATTAAAGAGACTTATTTCCTTTCTTCTTTTCTTCTGTGTCTTTCTATTGGAGGGAGTTTTGGAGCCAGTTCCCTTCTCTGGATCATTAAGTTGTTCCCTTTCTTTGCCGAATCCTTAGCCTATAAAAACATGAACACCTGGACATCAGGGATTTCATTCCATTTCCCTGACCATTGGCAAAACAATTCCAATTGTGTGATGGAGTAGTAATTTAGGGAACCTATTTTTCCCGAGTAGTATAAAGGATACATAGGCCAAGCAGTGTTACAGTAGAAAACCAATTCCTTCTTAGTCATTAGACCATGCTGTACGAGGACCAGTCTTCTAAATTTCGGCCCAGTGGGCTCCCTTCAGGAGTCGAAACAGAACACCCCGATGGCACAAAAGTACAAACCCAAAACCATAGCCATAGCCAGACCCCAGACAAAGTGGGGACATCTGAACAAAAATTGGATCCATAATTCCGTTATTCCAAATGAGTACTCACAAGCAGCTCTTACTGTCTTACCTCCTGCCAGCCGACGCCACAGCAGTGCTAGCAGGACCCCAGTGGCATGAAGCCCGAGCAGCACGAAGCCTGAGCGGCAGGGAGAGAGGACCTGGTGTGCAGTCTTGGAGTTCCTCTCCCCCAAAACCCGTTTCCTTCCACCAGCCAAGCATTTCAGGTGGCTGACACCTAGAGAAGGGGTGCAGGCAAATTCCCCGAGAAAAGCTCTTGGCAGCTGCTGGGAAGTCCCACAGTCTCACTGTCCCTGGGCCGGCCTGCCACAGGCCTCTGGGACCCCACCCGAGCCCTCCAGGACTTGCTTGAGGTCCATGCTGTCCTGGTGGAATTGCCAAAAACTGTAACCGGCCTGGCCAGAGTGAGTCAGTGGTTGAGCATCAACCTATGAACCAGGAGGTCATGGTTTGATTACCGGTCAGGGCACATGTCTAGGTTGCTGGCTCAATCCCCAGTAGAGGGTATTCCAGGAGACAGCCAGTCAATGATTCTCTCATCATTGATGTTTCTATCTCTCTCCCTTCCTCTCTGAAATCAATAAAAAGTATATATATTTTGAAAACACACACACACAAAATCCAACCAACCAAACAAACAAAAAACCTGTAACCGAACAAAAAACTGAGATTCAGCTGCCTCCTGTGATGAAAGCCAAACTCATGAGGCAGGTGCTGGTGCAAAAGGAAAGAGGTTTGATTTAGGAGCCACACAACCTGGGAGACTGGGAATGGCAGAGTCCAATGTCAAAGACCATCTCTCTTCCTGCTCCAGCCTGCCATTCCTATAAGGATAGGGAGGGGAGGGCTTTTCTCTGTTCACTCATCTTCCTAGCTTTCAGCCCTTCAGTGTAAGAACCTCCCTGGCCCCATCTTGGCCGGGGGGAGACGCCCTGGTGCTCCAGCTGCCTGCCTGCGTATGACTCCCTCATTTTGCAGATGAGAAGCTGGAGCCAGGGAGGCTGAGTGACTTGCTTAAGGTCATGCACCATTGGGAGAACTGGGCCTGGCAAAAAGGAGTATGTGAAATTGACATCAGGAAGAAATCGAGAAGCAAAGAGGACAGCTAGCTTTCAGTGATAAAGGAGTTTCCAGCTTATTTATGCTACCTCCCAGCACCTTAATTGGTTTTAATTCACAGAAAATGCACATTGTTGCTGTTTTTCCTGCTTGGGAAGTAGTCAGGGCTGGTAATAAGGGAGGGTTTGAGCCCAGCTCCAGAGCAGACAGTAATGAGCACAGGAGGGTATTGCGCTTCTGGCACCATTGTTGGTTTGCCTGGAGATGGTAGCCATATTGAGATCGCGAGGCCTTAATGTGAAAAAATGGCAGAGCAAACAGAGAAAGAGCTCGGGTCTCTGACGGTTCTATTAAACAGTTGCACTGGCCAACCTCCAGGCTTCTTATTAGGTGGGAAAAAGAAGTTCTGTTCCTGGTCCTCAAGTACATCCTTAATGATAATTTCCTTACATAGTTTTTAACATAAAAATAATATTAATTCATTTCAAATATATTAACAAAAACACATATTTTATTTAAAAAATTGTTTTTACTGATTTTAGAGAGGAAGGGAGAGGAAGAGAGAGCTAGAAACATCGATGAGAGCAGAACATTAATCGGCTGCCTCCTGCATGCCCCCCATACTGGGGATCAAGCCTGCCCTGACCGGAAATCAAACAGTGACTTCTTGGTGCATGGGATGATGCTCAACTAACTGAGCCACACACCTGCCAGGGCCAAAAACACATATTTAATTGAGATTTTTTTTTTTTTTTGAGTATGATTCACTTTTGTTTTTTTGTTAATCTTCACCTGAGAATATTTTTTGCACTGATTTTTAGAGGGAGTGGAAGGGAGAGAGAGAGAGAAACATCAATATGAGAGACACATCGATTGATTGCCTCCCACATATCCGACCAGGACCAGGGAGCCAAGCCTGTAGCCCAGAATCACAGTTTCGTGTTTTCATCAGGAAGCTTGGATAGGAGGCCTCAGTCCTTTTTCACTGACCTTGGCTTGTGAGAATGAGGGATTAAAAACCACGTGTTGAAAAAAATGGTGGCAGAATAAGTGGAGGCTACTCTGACATTCTCCAAGGACCAAACTGGAAATACAAAAAAACCAACCCCGGAAAACCAATTGAAGACTAGCTGGAGAGACCCTGATAACCAAGGACGGAAAGTGGAGACTGCATAGAGACTAGTAGGAGGGAGGAGGTGCAAAAGGGGTGGCCAGGCTCCCACAAACAGCTGCTGAAGGTCTGAGGGTTCCCACTGAGAACTCTGGGGTCTAAACTGTCAGCTGGGCTCCCAGCCCAGAGCACCAGGACTGAGGAAGGAGCACACATAGCACCTGGCTGTGAAAGGCAGCAAGGTTGCTGTCTGCCAGCAAGAGACAGCTGGAAATGCAGGCACCCTCTTAAAGGGCCAATGCACA